>NW_025320905.1:0-33015 GCF_019176455.1 Solea senegalensis | reverse complement strand
TTGACCGATTTTGGACGACATACTATACTATGAGGAGTTTGCATGTTCTCCCCGTGTGTGCATGGGTTCTCTCCGGGTTCTCCCCCCCTCCCCCCCCGGAAAGTCTCTACACGCCCCCAGGGGTGCCCGCCCCACAGTTTGAAAAAGGCTGTTCTAAAGTATGACTTATTTGTCAAATTTTGGACGACATACTAATCTATGACTTTTTTGTCACATTTTGGACAAACATACTGGTCATATTGGCAAGTGCAAGTGTGGAAGCACAAAGAAACAGACAGACAGACACAGAGAGCCACTAAAAACAATACTTCACTCCAAATCCATGGAGTGAAGTGATTATAAAAGAAACAGGGACACTAAGTGCAGGGAAGCTGAATATATACTTTCACACAGCTGCATTTGAGATGACCTCTGACCTTATTCTGTTTGTGTGTGTGTGTGTTGCAGGAAGGCCATGTCAGTGCTCTTCCACCTACCCTGCTCTGCTGTTGACCATTTTTGCAGCAGCAGGGCTTGTTGCGCTCTTGCTCAGTTGGCTGTTGGCCACTGAGAAATGTGTAAGTATGTAATGTCTGTTTTTATGTTGTAATAAATCACTACCAGAAGTGGGGGAGTCCAGTCTGACAAATTTGAGGACTTAAGACCTGTTTGACTTATGTTGATTAAAAAAAGACTCGACTTGAGTAAAATGACTCAAACTTGGAATATTTACCTTTTCTCAAATATTGAAGGGGTTAATGCTACAATTTATTTTTGAAACACAGAAAACATTGGGTGTCTGCTTTTGTGGACTTGCGTACAAACCTGGCAACCGAGCGACACCAACACCACTATGTGAAATTTCATTTGACACAAAGGAAGGTAAGACAGGAAGTCAGTCGGTTGCTATTTTAATCTAACACTAGTTGACGTCTTGGTAGGTCAACAGCTGGTTATGATTAGTTTTCAGACTAATACTTCAAATTCATTTCCATGGTTTAATGTCGGCCTAATGTCAGTATTCTTTATAGTATTTTTGTTACAGATAAAACTCTAGCAGTTCACTGTCTTTTTAAATCATATTTAAATGTGGAATATCTGGGAAATCATCTTCATTTTCTATATTCATGAAACTCAACTTGACTCGCTTGATTCTTACAAGAAAGACGTTGGACTTGCTTGAGACTAGAAGGATAAGACTTGAGACTTGCATGTGACTTACTCCCATCTCTGAACACTACTTACAATTGCTATCCCTCATGTAACCTTTACAAAATACATAAAACTCCTCACCAACAAAATCCAGGGTATTTTTCACACAGAAATAAATCTGTCGTGATAATAAACCAATTGAAATTAATTCATATTCAGTATTTTCTGAATATGCCTCCGCAAAAACCCATCAGATTTTAAATGTTCAATTTAGGCTGCCACAATTGAATATCTAATTTTAATGTACTTGTTTGTTATTTGCCTGTTGAATGTGAAAATAACAAAGATTTCTGATCCGAAAAGTCCAGGTGCTACTGATTCAACATCTCTTGGATGGATGTCAGCTTTTGGTTTTCTCCCTTTTTAGACTGTTGGTCGGATAAAACAAGCTTTTGAAAGTACAGTAGTTTGAAACGGTCAATTAATTAAGAATAAAATCAGCAAATTCACTTACAATTAAAATAGTTGTAGAATTAAGTAGTACCTTCTAGGTAATACAATTTCAGAAAGCCAATATTGGAGAAAATCACTTTAAAAATCACAAGCATCAAAAGTTAGATATAGCGCAAAGATACTGGAGCTGAATATGAACATACACAATGCTTATATCAAGCTCAGAAGTCTCTAAAACTGTCACTCGTAAGAATATGTTTCTAACCATGAATTTTGTGTGATATAAGGTGCTGCATCATCATCACAGTCCACAACCTTCTGCTCCCATCTACGAGGAAATGACCAGGAAGCAGCAGAGCGAGCTAATCCCCCAAAATAACCACAAGGCCCCCTCACACCTGGAGGAAGACAACTTCCCTGTGTACGCCAACCCCAACATCCTACACCAACAGGACAACTACTACGCCTGCCCCAGACAGCTCGCCCTCAGAGCCTGACGTGGATGCTGGTGGTGGACTTCTACTGGTGCCGCAAACATGTAGAGAACTGCAGAGATCGCAACAGACAGGCTGCACCGATGGAGACTCAAGTTGTGAAGGCACGGAGACAAACATCAAATAAAACAAATAATCAAATGTCACATTTTAACAGCCAAGAAAAACGATGCTATTTTATTAATATTTGAAAGAAGCTCCATAGTTCATGAAAACATTTGTTTCGGTGCATGTCATTTAACAATCACATTCTATGAGGAGAAAGAGATATACAGAGAGAAAAGAAATTAAACATTACAAGCCACTGACTTCTCATTAAATCTCAGTACAGACATATTTCAAAAACAGAAGGCAAAAAAAAAGAGAGAAAACCCTAATGCCATATCCTCAATCCCCCCTACCCCCAAAAAGCCCCTTTACAACTGAGAAAAAAAAACCCTTAAGGGTGACAAGGATCGAATCCCACAGTGCTGAAGAGTGAGACGCTCATTGGTTTTAGGAATACACAGCATGGCAATGTAGCGCTAGATCAATCTGAATCAGGGGAAGGAAGCAGGAGGCAGAGGGTTCGACATGTTCCCCTTCCTCCACTTCCTTTAAAAAAAACAAAAAAAAACAAAAAAACTAATCAACCAAATAAAAACACATTGAATCCTCAAAAACCCCTGCGATAGATCAGCCACTTAAGAAAATTCCCAACTTCAGTCCCCGCCCACCCCCAAAAACACTTGTGCATAGTTACATGATCCTTTACAACCAGCTCATGTTCTTATAAACATCCTCCAAAGTGAAAAAAGTTCCACAAAAAGTCTTGATTTATTCATTAGTAATACCCGCTGTGGGAGAATGAGAGAGAAAGAGAAAGAGAGAGACAGAGAGAGAGAGAGAGAGAGAGAGGAAAGAAAGATTAATGCACAATGTTCCTGATTCAGTCAGGATGGGACCTCATTAAGAAAACACAATTAAGATTCAAACATACAGCATTTTGCATGTTATTCACGTTTCTTTTTTTTTTTTACACAATCAAAATCATTGACTTTTTTTTTTCTTTCAATGTAAAGCAATTTTTATATATAGATTTATATATAAAGGACTCCTTTTTCATGTAAAGTCCATTATTTGGTTATTATGTAACTGCTACGGATTTAGAAACAAAAGGTATTTTCTCTTCTTCTGAAATCCATAACTTTCAGTGCTTAAAACTGTTTCTTTTTAAAATCATCCTTTTTCTTTTTAAAATCATCATAAAAATGTACATTAACATAGCGTGGAGTGGTACTCTGGAACCCTGGCCTTCCTGAGACAAGATCCACTATTTCATGTGTGTGCAAGATAGTGAGCAATGATGTCTTTTTTCTTCTTCTTTTTTTTTTCCTCATTTCTTTTCTTTTCTATAAAGGAAACATCAACATAAAACATAACAGGCTTGAGATCGTTCATGAAATCAACATTAACACGGAACCAAAAGAAGGTCGAACAGAACGAGACGACAATCCCAGAGTTCCGAACACAGCACACAACAAATCTTCACTCTGCAAAGTGTTATGTTGCACTTTTTCTTTTAAAAATGGAAGCATTTGTCCGTTTTCTTTTTATTTCCATAGGTTAAAACTTGTTGGTGTTGCAGAATTGTTTTTGTTTCCCGAACTCCAGAAAAAAACCAAAGTGTTTGTAAACGGTCAGTGGCCTTGCAGGAAAACAAACGACAAACATGAGTGAAAACAGAACAAAAGCTAACAAACCAAAAAGGTAGGCACCTCTGAAGTGAGCCCTGGAAGCCAAGGCTCAGTCTGATGTCTTGTCCTTCACTCTCTCCGTTGCTCAGATTCAGGAGAGCTGAAGTCTTTCTACCCCAAACTATGGCCACAGGTCTGCAAAATACTTTTTTTTTTCTTTGTTTTGCTGCATTTTTTTATACATAGGTGATTTTTTTTGTCTTTTTTTTAAAGTTTATAGTCTGAAAAAAATGGTGCAATACTCAATTATGATCCATACTTTCTTGGATTATTCCACAATGAAAGCCACTAAGGTAGATAAACATTACATTTTTTTTTTTTGTACAAAAACACACTTATTTTAGTCCTTGAGTAAACATTTACACATGAACTGTCCCCGTCTCCCCTCAGTACTTGTATCATGTTGTTCATTTAGCTGGATGAGGGTTGAGGCCGACACTCAGTGCAACGCTAGAGGCTAGTAACAATTAACATCAAAATATATTTTTGACAAGCAAAAAAATAAAGAAAAAACAACAACAAATAAACAAAAAAAAATCAATAACATAAGTATACTGAATTGAAGAGAAACATGAGGCAGAAATTCCTCCGCTGTAATCACACGCTCTTCTGCGTGTTTTCACCTCACACGCCGACATTCACACAACATACAGTACAAGCAGCCTTGTGCAAACACTCACAATACAACAGATGTAAATTTGCCTTTATATCCATCTTTGTTTTCAACAACACTCGTAATTTTCAAATTTAATTCACTCTGAACCAATGTTATCAAAAATCTCAGAAGTGTATGAATGAGACAAAAAAAAAGAAAAGAAAAACAACAACCCACTACAAAAAGTGTTCACATTACATTATTGGCGCTTCTTTTGATTCAAGTATTTGTTTTCATTATTTTGTATTACTCTGATATGTTAAAAAGATTTTGTTTTCTGGGAAATACAATGTTGAGGAGGAAACACAGGGTAAAAGGCTAAAGCCAGGGCTCAGGATTGGAAAGGGGCTTAAGTGGAAAACAGAAATCGAGTCATATATACACATACAGCCATTTCATACTCCTGGTTGTATACTGTATATAAACAAACATGTGCATATTCAACCCCGGCCTCTTCTTTTTTTTTGTTGAAAGATTTCAAATGTTCTTCGGGGCCCCAGAACCCTTGTCTCGTCCATGATTGAAGAGCATACTTTCCTCAAGCTCCAGTTGAGACAGTGTGACTAAAAAAAACAAACAAGAAAATCTGGTGTCCGACACTAGACAGGTAGATATGGGTGGAGGCGGAGGGTGTGGGAGGGGGGCGGGGATCTCGGTGCTGGTGCTGCGTTAAGAAAATCCAGGACACATCTGAGACTCGACTTCCATCCCCGTCACTCATCCCCCGCACTTCCAACGCCAGTTCCTTGATTCAAGTCCAGTGTGGAGTAAATGCAGGTGCTCGGGATCAGACACACAAACAACACAGGCAATAGTGATTGTTTTTTCTGTTGAATGACGCGAGTCTTAAGCAACTCTGGAAGAGGGAACGATTCCCCGATGTTTTAAGACTTGGTACCGAACTTGAGGTTTGTCGCCATTTCTACTGATACGCTGGGTCCCTGCTTGGACCCCAACCCCAAAGCCAGGTGTGCAGAAATAACCTGTTAATTATAGGTTGGAGGTCCAAAACAAACCTCCTAGATACAGCTTCCCCACAACTGAGCCTTGACGGTTTGGGGGGGCGGGGGGGGAGGAGCGGGGGTTTTGAGAAGGCGGCAGCTTGCAGAGACACAGAACACAAACATCTCAGCCTCAAAGTGCACAGCTGAAATACACTTCCTTTTTTTTTTTTTTTCTAGTTTCTAGTTTTTGCAAAAAACATTGATGCTTAAGAAAAAAAGATAAATGTTTTTGGTTTTTAAAGAGATGTACCCGATGTGACCCAGAAACAGTGCACAGACACATACAGGGACCACCCCACCGCTTCCTCCTCCAGCTCTCCGTTATATTTCCAGTCCAGCACGATTCGTCTGTCCTGCCCTTCTACTCCTCACGCCTCCCACAGCTGGAGCTTCTGGTGCATGCCCCGGCTGGCAATAAAAGAGGAGCTCAAGTCTCATCACACTACAGATTATTTAGGATATGGCAAAGTGGATGTGGATATTGGAAAGATCAGTTGGCACAAGACTGAAGAAGTGACTGATTGCCAACCACTAGTGCCTCCAGCAGGTTATTTAGTGTCATCTAGTAGCTCAGTCCACACAGTGGGAAACTACACCCTTGAAGAGAGACAGGGGTGTTTCAAGGGAAGCTGCCTGGTAGTAAAGATAAGTGATGACTATTACGATGTGGGTGATAGCTGTGATTTCCTAGATAGGTGTGAACAAACATCTCTTTGTCTTTGCATAGAAATGGAAGGCTGTCATCAGTTGAGGTGGTTCTAAGCATAACTGAGTGCTCCCAGAGTTAAACATAAAGCACCAGTGTGAGTGAGGCGCATCAATATTAAAGGAAGTGTGTGTGTGTAATGAGACAACAGAGCAGAGGTTTGGTGCACCAGGATGGACGGAGAAAGTTGATTCACCATCCTGGAGTGAACCTACGACAACACAACTTTTTCCCCATTTTGATTCGACTCTTCAACTCCACCGTCTGACTCAGACAAATGACACCACGCGCGCGC
Organism: Solea senegalensis; assembly: GCF_019176455.1. Taxonomy (NCBI): domain Eukaryota; kingdom Metazoa; phylum Chordata; class Actinopteri; order Pleuronectiformes; family Soleidae; genus Solea; species Solea senegalensis. The sequence goes on along the minus strand of NW_025320905.1, from coordinate 26,541 downwards.
ACGCGCACACACACATGCACAGCCTTTCTGCTGAGATCTGCAGTGTGTCTGGCCTTGCTGCACAGTGGAGTTGTACCTCTGAACTACACAATGGTTCTGCCGCTGAGGCAGTGGGAGGGGCAGGAGAGAGGCTGAACACTGCATAATGACCAATATTAAAAAGCCATGAAATCATCATCAGAAAACAATCATGAACTAATATTATCAATTATAACAGCAACAATATCAGCAAACTTCATACAACAACAACAATAAAAAATGCACACTGGCAATTCTACGAGTGAAACCCAAGAGAAAACAAAAAACCCAAACGCATCAAGCACCTCCATCTCTGGCTAAAGTGATCTTTGCAGGAGAGAGACAGAGAGAGTGGAAGTGGGGGTTGCTGAGGACAGACTCTGGCGCAGTAGTAGTAAATTTAATACATGTGGGCCAGTTCTGAAAGAGCTGCTCTTGGCCTGGAGGCCCAGGGGGAGGAAGGGGCAGTCTGTAGAGATCCGCAGGGAGGCAGCGAGCAAGGCTGCGAGAGGGGTGAGGTGAGGTCTGCTGCGGAGAACTGCACTCCGCAGCAGGCAGGCACTCAGTGGCCACACTATCACACAGGTTGGCAGGGCCTCCAATAAACAGATGGGAAAAAAAATAAGAATGAAATGGCGATCCTCCCTGCTGGACCCAGTAGAACATAAACTCATGGAGCATTTTCCAGACACCAAGGCTAAAGATTTCAATGTAACAGTATGCAATGTAACAGTGATATTTACTTTGACAGAGAGGGTGAGTGCTGTAGGGTCCTTCCCTGCTGCACTCGTTATCAGTTGAGTTAGTTCTTTCTTTCTTTGTATTTCCCTTCACTTTGCTACCATGTTTGATATCCTTCTTGGTCCCACTGACTTGAGAGAAGAAGGACTGAAAAAGGAAAATCTTCACATCCATGTTAAGTTAAAAAATAAGTTTACAGGGAAGCCACTGAGCAGATTGCTTTTTTGTCTTTGTTTTTCAGTTTTTATGTGCCAGTGTTGCTTCTTCTTTCTTCCGTTTGTTGGCATTGAGGGCATAATGAGCTGTGATGCTCTTGCTAAGTGCTATGATAGACCAACTATTCACAAAATCTTTGCTTTATACTTTTATACCAATGCAAATTTGGGCAAAAGGGGAAAAAAAAGTCTTGAGGGTAAAACCCAGGCTCATCTCATTTTGGTTTGATGCATTCTCATCACACACGCACACTCTCACTCACACACCAAACACACACACACACGCACACACACACACACACACCTGTCCCTCCCTCTCTCCCAAAAATAGTCACTGGCATAAATGTGGAGAGTAAGCTGTCTGAAGAAGTGCTTTGTGTATTTGTCCTTGTGGTTGAAGATGGTTCAAGACCAGCTTTCTACTCTCCTGAGTTCACACTCTCCTGTGAGGGGAGATGATGGGTAGTAGTGGCAGTTTTAGGGTGGGGGGAAGGGGGCTTGGTGGGCCAGATAACAGTTTCTGAAGTTCAATCATTACTTATAGTCTCTTCTCTTTCCAAGAGAAGCCACACCACGGTGCTTGGACGGTAGAGTCTGTGGCTTGTATTGCACGTCACTTGAAATGATGTTTTGCGAGTGGAGTGGGTGGCGGTGTGGGAGTGGGGGTTCGCTGACAACATACTGTTGTGAAACAGTTACGACTTGAGGTTTTCCACTAAATCAGTAAGAGGATCAGAGGCTGAGACCAAACTGCGAGTTCCCCGCAGATGAGTTGAGGTGCACTGAAGTGTTTTGTCTCTACAGTTCCACAGTAATAGCAGTGGTTCTATATGTCGGCAGTCGCATCTGCAGCGCGACAACCCCTCACTAATCTAATCCCGCCAGGTACGATCGACAGACACACTGTGAATAATTTCATTTCGTAGCTTTGTTTGCAATGGTTCAAGAAGAGAAGAAAAACAATACAAAAATAAATGGCTTGAACAAGGCAAACAGAGTTGCATCATTCCCTTTAAGTGAACTGAGGAACTCAATCTGCTTGCAAAAAATGCCAAATGTGTTGTGAGCTGTGGTTGCTCCTGTTAAGCAGCAGCAGCAGCAGCAGCAGCAGCAGCAACAGCAGCAGCATGTACTTTCCACTCAGGTTTCATTGGCTCAGAAATAAGGGTGTGCAAGTGTCCGTATGCTTCTTCACCAAGTACAGAGTGAATGAGGATAGCAGGGCAGGAAATAGGTTAAGGCTAATATTAGTGCTGAGAGAAACAAATGTTGAGTCTGGACCAGCTGAAAGTTCAACAACCACTCTGATTGAAAGGGTTTACTAAGGGAATGATGCCTTTTTTCGTGGATCTCTGAGGTGCAGTATGATTGCCTTGAAAGGCAAAGAAGGATTACGCAAGTTTAAAGATGGCAGCTTCTTTTCTGTAAAAAGTTCTCTTTCGTTGTTGAGTGAAAAGACTACTTTCCTGCGCCTCCAAAAGTAAAAGCTGAACACTGTGAATCTCTCACCGAGATCTCTCAATCTCTCACCGAGATTCACAGAACTGCAACTGAAATGTCATTCAAAACATTGAAAAGGAGCAGAGGAGGTTGACACGGGTGAGCAGCGAGGATGTCGATGTCCTCGTCTTGCTTCTCCTTTTTCGCGTTACTCCCACACTGATTATCTCCACATTGATTTAAAAAGACTTTTGCTCCTGTTGGTGTTTGTTAAGCCGGGGCTCTTCTGTCCTACATGGACTCTCCACTCAGCAGGTCACCAGGCAGCAGCGTATTGATTGGGGTGGGACTCCCCATGACCCGTCCTTCTTCTCCACTTGGGGGTCCCCACAGGCTAGAATACTGTTGCACTCCACCCCAAAGCAACTCCCCACTCTTTGTTCCGCCTGCTCCAAGGCCACTGCTACTGCTGCTGCTATTGTTGTTGTTCCAGTGGGGTGAGTGACCGATGGGATGAGATGCTGTAGACCCTGTCCCACCCATCCTTGTCTGATTGGCGCCCGGAGTGGCCTGCCAGCTGGTTGTTCCACCAAGCGACTGGCCCTGTGCAAAGAAGCGATTCACTTCCTCCTCCCCAGCAAACTCTGCCAAGATGGTGGTGTTCCCAAGCACGCACCTACACAGAGATGAGAAGAATAACATAAACATTAATGAGTAATGGCTGACAATCCAATAAACCCAACTTTGAAGCATATCATTAATGGACATACATGTGCAGGGACTTCTGTGCCTTGGCAGCTTCATCCTTGGAGCTGTAACGCACCACAGCATTGCCCTGTGTCAGGTTGAGGTGGAATGTGATGAGGGGGCCATGCTGCATGCACAGTGTGCGCAGAGTTGAACCATCAATCTGAGAATCGAGAAATGCCATTAGCGGACAGATACAACAGATACAGTTCATTTTCTGTGAGGACCAAATTCATCCGATTGTAAACCATTACCTGTGGAGTGAGGTTCCTCAGAACCAGCCAGCTACTGGTCCTGGTGGAGGTGTCTGTACTCCACGTGGTACCTGCTGTGTATCACAAAATGTACACACAAAAGGCAGTGATTTGTGAGCACAAATCTGATTTACTAAAAACCAAACTCTGTCATTAAACCTGTATGGGTGGTGTCAATTTATGTAGCAAGAAAAAAGATCAAACCAGAGACAGTTGACAGTTACTCAACCACAACCTCAATGTCCCAGGGTGTAGGCAACCTTCAAAATTGGCTGTGGTTGTTTGACACATCTAAGTCAACTTCATAACCATACTAACAGTCACACCATGCCTCTTAAATGCTGTGTCTTAGGAGTAAGCCCTGACTAATTTCAGTTTTTAAGCAATCATTTTTTATACCCTGTATTTTCATGTTAAGGACATTAACATTAGTATAATATACTAATGTAGGTCATACATATATGCATATCCACACATCTTTGCTGCCACATGATCTCCAAAAAGTCCCAACAGAGTTGCAAGACTGGTAAATTCGTCATCTAGTGAAAACGACTACCTGTGGTGTAAGAGCTGCTCCAGCCTTGAGCCAGACCCAGGGAGTTGCCCCCCCATGTTGAGGAAGGCTTGGTGTTAGTGAGACCAGGTGGGGGACGTGAAGGGGCTGTGGTGCTACTGCGGGGGCCCTGGGGGACCTTCCAAAGCTCGTGGGACAGAGAAGCCTGGCTATGAGAGATGGGTCCTGCAGACCAAGTAGATTTCATCTCTGACAGTTTACCTGGAGGCATAAGAGGGAGGAAAAGATTGGCCCCTCAGAATCAAGTCACTGAAACGCACACAAATGCTGGAGAGAGTCCTGAAGAGAATAATGAGGACTTAAGTGAATTAAAAGAATTTCAAATTTCCTGTTTTTACTATTCTTCAAAAGCGTCACACAACAAAAAACACACACCAGGAGAATGGTTACTTGGCTACATCCACACTACTGTTTTTATTTTAAAACCCATCTGCTATGATTAAGCCTGCCATTCAAACTACCCCAGGTTGTTTTGCTTTGAAACCTCTGCTACTGAGACCTTTGTAAACAAAGATGCTGTTAAATGCAGTTCACGTCCTGACTGGCAAAGCGCGGATGGGCCTGGGTCACACTTTCTGCATTCACATGGCTGCACAAATCTGTTACGGTCAGTGTACTGTCATCATCCACCCATTTTTACAGTGGTCTGGGTGGACCTGACATGGATGAACACGAGTCTCACTGCAAGACCAAACCATATGTGATGATTGAGTGAGCTTCCTCTAACTGTTTCCAGTGCAGCTGTCAAAAGACACAACAAAGATGAATGTGACCATGGACGACTTTGATATATGGAGGTCCACTGGTACCCAAACATACAAGGACATACAAATGAGGCAGGAATACGAATATGCTTGGCTGAAATGGACCCTTGTTTAATATGAACGGAACTGCAGCCATGCAAAGTGGGTCTACACAGACATGGAACACAAAGTATGACACGTTAATTGTCACCTTTACTTTCAGCTCGTCGTTAACATTAATATTTCTCGTTTGTAGTATTGCTCTTTCTGAGCAAACAACTACAGAGGAAAAAAACTGACTTCTGTTTACAGTGGCGAGCACATACCCACATGAATAGCTGTGTGATACACATTTTCAGCTGTTAGTATGGCCACAGATTACTTGTCAGAGCTGAAAGGGCCATCTGGACGCAAACCATTTTAAAATGAAAATAGTGCTATGGATGTAGCCTCAGTCTCCTTCCAACAGTCTCAATAAATCAAGGGGAAACAAGCTATAGCTGCCAGTGTTTACACGCCTCATGCCACACATGAGGAGGAAGGAAAAACACCACCAACAAGGGGGAAATTGCCACCACATGAGTGAACTGAGGGTCATATTTAATCACGAGCAGTGATGATGAAGAAAAGATGGGGCTCTTCAATGTTACAGTAACAGGAGGGAGAGGATAATGCTGATATGCAGCAACTGAGCCACTGCTATATATAAGGTGGGGGGGTTGTGGATAAACTATGTACCTGCATCGTCCGCCTCCAGGGAGGACAGATTGAATGAGCTAGTGTAGGCACTGACTGGCCAATCAGTGGAGGGAGGCAGAGCCTCGATCTGAGATGAAGTGGGTGAGGAGCCTTAGCCGATGACAGAAACACAAACAAATAGACAGACACAAAGAAATGAGGAAACAACAGCTGAGAGAAAAATGTAAAGTAAAAATGCAGAAGAAATGAGGATAGTAAGCTCGCTCAGAAGAGATTAGAGTATAAACTGGTAAATGACAGAGTTTATAGAGGTAAATAAAAGCAGGAAAATGAAGAACTAAGGAATAAGAAGCAAGCTCTCTGGTGACAGCAACTGCATGATATTGTCAGATCAATTTACTGGTCTCAGATTACACAGGTACATGGCTTTTGTTTCATTTAATTTGTTTTAAAAAAAACATGGGGGGATGATCATAATTACTGTGCTGTTGCTTGGACATAGTGTTTTACTGTTCTGCGACGGTTTCTCTAATGCCTTTCCTTACCTCCACTCCTGTCCCGCAGCAGGTAGCGGTTGACATCTTGGATGTTGGTATTGATGGTGGGCCCACTGGGGACACTGCCTGGGGTCATATTGGGGTCAGTCTCAGGGTCGATATTCTGGAGGCCCTTCCATGGCACACCAGGGCAGAACTCTGTGAACCAAAAATAAAACATTTGCAAACTTTTTATCTGATTATCAAGAGGACATCAACAACAAACTGACTAACCAAATGAGAGTAATAAAGATCGTCCATAGTCTTTGGTTGTCACAGTTACTTATATGGTTATTATTATTTATTTGACTATATGCACGGTCTCTTCCTGGTTTTTAATAAGCCAGCCCAACTATTTTTAGTAAGCTGTCAGCTAAAGAGGCAGAGATGTTCAACAGTCGATGTCTGCAGAAGTTACCAAGAGTGTTTGGTAGTAATTAATTATAGAATTTAGTGTGCAGTGGAATGCAGTATTGCTCTGCTGCTTTGACAATAGTTTTAATCTACGGACATGTGTATAAATTTAAGTTACTCAATACCGTTCAAAAATTACAGAGCTCTGATTTCCAAATATTCCTAACCTGGAGGCCAGTTGATATTGGACCCATTGGCTATCTTGTCACTGTTGCTTTTGCCCTGTCCCCAGCTGTCTGGGGGGACCAGGGGGCTGGTGGGAGAGTCTGAGCTGGACATGAGGTTGTATGGACTGTAAGAGTCCTCCAGCTGTGGGGGCTTACCAGGGGGACCCAAGTTGGCACCTAAGAGAAGCAAACAAACAACCAAACAAGTGAAATCAGGGAAATTTGAGTGTCAGTTTATGTTAGGCTTTCTTTGTTCACATTGCTTTTATTCCAACAGTCTATGGCAAACTGTATTTATATAGCACTAGTCTGACATTCACTCATTCACAATCCAGTTCAATATGTCTGATATTCAGCCAGTCCAGATAAAATAGATTATGGTCCAAGTCTCCTGGCCTGATGTGGGCAGGACAATAAGTTATGTGGTCATCTTCAACACAGTTTTACATCTTGCAAATGTACAAAGAAATAATATAAAATGTTGTGTATTGGGAGAATAAAACACTGCCATATAATAAATACAGATGCTCATTTGTTTCTCACCATGCTTGCCCAGGCCGGGCTCTAGGGGAGAGGAGTTACCAGAGAGGCTTTCAATGGAGTTTGGGTGTGTCCACTGTGACAGGCGTGATTGGGGCTGAGGGGGTTCCTTCATAGACAGACTTCCCACGTCCATGCAGTTTACATTCATGTTTGGATTCAGTCCAGCTGTAAAGAATTACAAAAGAAATGAATGTTATTAGCACAAGACCACAAGAACAAGTGCAGCATTAGTGTGAACGTCACTCACAGAGAGAGTAGTGGCTGTAGGTATTGGGAGATGACTGCGGCTCTTTGGTCTGCAGATCAGGGAGACCTGGAGTCTGGGGGTGACCTGGAAATGATTCCAGGGTGGATTTGACCCCACCAGAGTGTAGGCCAGAGTGGGAGGGTGGCGGCTGCTGTTGCTGCTGCTTAATCAGCAGGGCCTGGGCCAGCTGACGCTGGTGCTGCTGGATCTGCTGCTGCATGTTATTGATTGTACGTGCAACCTGGACAACATCACAATTATGACATATTTAGGATTTATGATATACAGGTGTTGCATTTAATAAATAATAAACAACTGAACTATTAAACTGTTTGTTAGACTGATCGTTTTACAAAAAACGAGAGAGAAGTGAAGTGGGGAAATAGGGAAACCTACTTGCTGCTCTTGTTGTCGAATGGGACCAGAAACATTGCGCTGAGCCTGCAACATCTGCTGCTGAATTTGTAAACGCTGGTATGCCTGTGTATCAAATAAAAGCATGGTTTTAATGTCAAGAGATGTCATGTCAATGGACCCAGTTATACTTTAAATACATGAAGAAAGAAGAAAAAAGAAATGTAATAAAATGGCTGTCATGTAATGAAAGCAGATTTACAGTTCAATTAGAATTGACCTTAATGCATTCAGGGCTGTTCATCCAGGATTTGTGGTCAGTATGCACCAGGTGCTCTTCAGGCAATATTATTTTTATAATTGTTAAATTATATCATAACCACAGTGAATGGGACTCACCAGTTGCAGCTGGTAAAGTTGATTCAGAAGGGTCATGTGTTGAGGGTTTATTGGTGAAGTTAAAAGTGCAGGATTCAGACCAATGTTTTTTGCTGCAAACTGTAAGAGCTGTGCTTGAACCTTAAGGAAACCAATTAAAAACACATTATTTCAATAAAATAAAAAATGGGGAAAAAAAAACATATGTTTATGCATAATCTGCCCATGTATTGATATAACTTGTTTAAAGAGGCCTAAACTGATATATACAATAACAGGCAAACTAAGTAAAACATAAAATGCATCTACATACTATACATATATGTAAGTATATGTGTGTGTGTGTACCTGAGGGGAGAGAAACTGAGGCACTTGAGCACGCAGACTAGGCTGAGAAGAGCTGAGATGCGGCACTGGCGGCTGAGGAGGCTGCTGTGTCTGCTGCATGGTCCTGGCTTGTGCTGCTCCACCACCGCCAAACATTCCACTCTGCATATGCTGGACAAAGAAACATGGAGACAGTCAAGAACCAAACATCATCTACTTGAGTCGAGCATACAGGCCAAGTTGACCAGAAGAACAAAAAGAGTTAAAACCTGCAGCAGACAGTCACATGTTTGAAATAGCTGTATTTTATATTACTTATTATCTTATAATAACTTTACTTCATATTTTTTGCAATGGACAGCAAAAAAATTGTAAATGATAATTAAATAGAATTTTTTAGACCAAACATGCTGCTATTTTCCATGTTCATTTGATGAAACTGATTGACTGGCTCACCTTATCCATGAAGGGCAAGCGGGGGTCTGCTGAGGGGTCTTTGGAAAGAAGCGGAGGCCGAGGGCAGGTCATGGGCTTGTTGATAAGCCCGTTGTTGTAGTCGTGGCCAGATATCCCCATTCCCCGCTTGTCCAGCTCTGTCTTCTTCTCCAGCAGGGCACTCATGGCCTGGTCCAAGTTCATGTTGTTGCTCTTCAGAGCTTCCTCCGCTGGCTCCCTCTGGAGGACAAAAAATATAGTGACAGTGGCAACCGTCATAAACTCCTCAAAATATATCTTTTGGAGGTTTGTTTATTTTGTTTGCGACAATATATTGCTTGTTGTCACAAAGGGCCTAATGACAAATTACAGTTTAACATGAGCATTGCAGTCAACTCAACTCACAGGGAAGCCCATGTCTGTCAGCTGTTTGATGAGACGATTCATGATCCAGGCATCTTCTTGCTTCCCCAGAACCTTCCCCTGAGAGAGATGATGATGGAAAAGTATTATAAACACATAATTTGTTTACATTTCATGTCCAGAACCATAAAATGTGTAATTTGTAAGTTTCATACCTTCGGTGGGCCCTTTTTGGGAGCATTGCCCCAAGAGTTACAGGAGTTGTTCTCCTGGGTGTTGCTGTTCCATAAGTCTCCTTCCTCAGCATCCCATTGGCCCCCCGACAAGCTCAGCTCCTCGCCTCCACCTCCCCATCCTTCTTGCATAGGTTTGGGAGCTGAACAGACAAGATGTACTTGATGGACTTTGAATTCAACCATTTAAAACCACTCTTCCGCTGACTGAAATATCACATGGCCACTAGGGGTCAGTGTAAATCTCTTATGGACATTTGCCACCTCAAGAGATTGTCTGATGATATGGCCATTGTTGGGTGTGTATCTAAAGGAAATAATCCGGTGTACAGGAATGTCATCGCTGACTTTGTCAGGTGGTCTGAACCACATTCACATTAACGTCACAAAGACAAAGGAGACCGTCACTTTAGCATAAGAGCACCTCACATTACACTGGTGAACATTCAGGGTTTGTACATTAAGATTGTGGATCAATACAAATACCTGGGTGGTCACCTCAATGACAAACTGGACTAAACAACAAAAACAGGCATCCTGTATAAGAGGGGCCAAAGTCTCCACCAGCTGAGGAGACTGAGGTGCTTCGGTGTCTGCACGATACTGTTAAGGATCTTTTATTACACTGTGGAGGTGTCCGCAGTGTTCTATGCCATGGTCTGCTGGGGCAGTGGATGTGCTGAGAGCGACAGGGAAAGACTGTATAAGCTGGTTAGGAGAGCCAGCTCAGTCTTAGACTGCCCTCGGGACTACACTGAGGAAGTAGGTGAGAGGAGGATCTTAGCAAAGCTGAGATTTATCATGGGCAACACCTCTCATCCCCTATGTGGGAGCTTTTAACAGCTTTTTCAGCAGCAGACTGGTGATCCCACAGTGAAACACGGAGTGCTTCTGCAGGTCATTCATCCCCACTGTCATCAGACTGCACAACACCAGCTCTGTTTTATAACACTGTGGAACACTAAACACTGTCAAAATGTACTCTGTAATTGCATTACTACAATTCAGTTTTTCATTACTCACCCAGTCTCTCATATCCCTTCTCAACACGCGTATATTTTCTGTGCAATAATCATGTGCCACTACAGCTCTCCTGTTCTGCTCACTTGCATAATTAATTAGGTTTGCATATAATTAAGGTGTTAATTAGGTGTGTAACATAAAATAGGTTTAGGTTTTTTGCACGCCTGTTCACCCTTGTTCAATTTTTTTTTTTTTTTGCATTTGTATATTATGTATACTTCATACTTATGTATACTTCATACTGCTTATTGTATATCATAGTTTTGTACCGTCTGCTACCAGCCCTGCTGTTGTAACAAGTGAATTTCTCCAGAGTGGGATTGATAAAATCAAATCTAATCTTATTTAATCTAAGCATCTCCAGTATTCCCATGTGTGATGTCCTTGATTTGACACATCAGGAGTGAATTACTTTTTAAAGCAGTGGAGTGCCATTTAATTATCATTATCCCTTAAAAGGTTTATGCACTTTCTTTTTTTTTTTTTTTATTAGACCAATCTATAAAACCACAAAGGTCGAGCTACTTACCAGGTTTGCAAGATGCAGATGTCATAGCTGGGTTGCCCCTTCCATAGCTGTCTTGGTTACCGTCTCCCCAACCTCCACAGCTCCCAATAGGTTTGCCCCAGGCAGATGTCCCATTGTCTACGCTGACTGGAGAGGGTGCAGGTTCCCCCCAAGAGCTCTCTGATTTTGTGTGGGAGTTGGGTATCTCTCCCCAACCTGGACAACACACAAGAACAGCAGCATGTAAAAACACTTAATAATACATACAACAATATTGAAAAACATTAATTGTGTCAGATTAGGGATGTGCATGAACATGATGTTGATTATAAAAAGACACATTATTCATGCTTATATTCAAAATATACAAAACTGTTTTTTGTCAACAATTGCAGTGATAAAAATACATTTTCTTTCTTCTCCAATGACAAGATATTTTGCAGTGCATTGTTACAATGGTAATATATGCAAAAATATTACCATATGTGGGGGGTTGGGGGTGGGGGGATGGGAATATTCGTCAAAACATCCCCAGTGTGTGTCAAACAGCACTTTTGCTTCAAATACTCACCCCTTATTCATCTGTGACTCTTTTTATTAAAAGACAGAAAGCATTAAAATAAAACTATCTATCTCAAAACAATTACATAAAAAGCAGCTTTGGCTCACTTTTCATTATTTGTATTTCATAAAAATATCAGGAGAACTGAAGAATACTGTGCCATTTCAAAATTTGAGGTTATTGTGCTTCCTGTGTTGTGTATTTAATTTATTAGCAGTGAATTTGTCAAACAAATATTAACAGCAAATTATGATACACTGGGTCATTTGTCTTGGTTCATGTTAGCATTATTTTGTGCTCAATTATAGTATGTGTAATTCATTCTCTTACTCTTTAATTAAAAATTCAGGACTTAATACCATAAGACTATATCATCTTGACTTCAACTCTTGTTTTGGCAAATTGCATCTTACTTACTCTCTCATATGAATTTCCTGTTTATGATATAAACTTACTTAAGCCCATTTGTGCCCCTATTTAACATAGTCACCTAATTTATCCCTCTGCTTTGGAGTATGAAATACCAGTCGTACAGAGAGACAGAGACTCGAGCTTGGCTTAGCAAGAAGGCAAGGGGAGGAGATGCCAAGTGAAAATTTGGCACAGCTTGGTAACTATTGGCATAAGAGAGACAGTGCTGTCTCTAGGCATGTTGCAGTGCCAGGTCCAGCTTAGCTCACTCTCCAGGGAGAGGTCAAGACCTAAGGTCTGCTCTAAACTGTATTGTAGAATTGACCTTTCTGGCAGGACTGTCCTTGGTGATGCATGAGTTATCATCTTCCATTTTTAACTCACTATATGCACAGCAGCCAGCAAATGCCACTGTGGAGTCATCATGTGGGGTCAAATGGGAAACAGCAGGGTGGGTCTAAACCCTCTCAATTCTCAGGGACAATGTTCCACATCCTCCCCTCATCTACTGACAGATGGTGGCTCCAATATAATCACACACTTCCTTATCTAGCTCAAACTGTTTCTGGTGAATCGCTATGAGGCACTTTGTAAACAGCGTTCTTGTATTTCCTTTGGGTACGCATGTGGGGCTTCCAGGGTGACCCACAAAGAGGTGTCCAGTGTTATGAAATATGAGGAACCTCGTGGGGTGCCAGGTCTGACACTGCTTAACTCATTTGGATAGCTAATAACATGAAAATATATAGAGGGAAAACTAGGTCAAGAATTTACCTTTAAGTGGATCAACAGCTTGGAGCTTAACAGTGCAGTGTGTCAACAACCTAACCATGTCTCTTTTCATGTTGACACCTTTACATTGAACAGGGAAAAATAATAAATATTTGACTGAATTAATTTATGTTTTGATCTGAAAGTGAATTATGACAAAATATGTAATTGTAGCTATATAATATTTATCTATATTTATGAAAGCATATTACCAACTTGGCTGAATTAGACAATTGAAATTATAGCATACCTTGCTTCCGTTGAGCCATCAGGGGACTCCTGTTGTGAGATGGCCCAGGCTGGTGTTGGACAACAGGATCCATGGTCCCACTGGCGGGCCCCGGGTTTTGGGAGTTTTGGCTGTGGTTCTGTAAAGGTGCAGGTGGCCCATGATATGGGTGATTATGAGAGTGAGGGTGGTTGTTGTTGGGGCCTGGGGGATTATTGCCTCCACTGGTAACTTTAGCTTGAGACGTTCCTGGATTGTTCCTGTCCCACAGGTTGACCGCCTTGTTGTAGGTAACAGGGTCACCCCAAGCTGAGGTTCCATCATCTATCTCCATTTTACGTCTGACTGAAGTTGGTGAGGGTTCTTCCCAGCCTGTAGCCTCAGTGGTGGACTCTTGCTTACTGCCCCCCCAGCCTCCACCTTGTTTTACTGAGTCTGAGCCACCCCAAGAGCCTATGCTCCCTCCTCCACCACCACCACCACCACCACCACTACCACCACCACTACCACCACCACCACCACCACTAGGCCCATCCTGAGGCTTGCCACCCCAACTTTGAGGAGGGCCACTAGGACGCTGAGAAATTGGTTCCCCCCAGCCACCATTTCCTCCAGCTCCAGATATCCCTGAACCTGAAGCAGATGTTCCCCAGCCTCGAGGGTTTTCCTTCCAGCCACCAGTGTCTCCCTCCCATGCAGGATTAGTGGGACTCTTTTTACTCTCTTCTGGTTCTCTCCAGTCCCCTGTGTTATTGCTACCTCCACTATTGCCCCAACTGTGGGATGGTTTGTGTTGCTCTCCCCAGCCCTGGGGTGTTGCCTTGATGTGAGAATCTTCCCACCCACTTGACTTATCTTCTCCCCAGGACTGGCTACCATTTTTGGGTACACTGGGGACAGAGCCTCCTGCTGGAGCCTTACCCCAGCCACTGGGAGTGCCCGGGGGTTTATTAATGTTGGGTGGCTCTCCCCAACTAGTGCTGGGTGATTTGGTTGCTACTATGCTTCCACCCCAACCCGAAGCTCCCTGAGAAGCAGGCACATCATTTTTACCCCCAGAGTCAGTTCTTTGAGTGGGACCTATGTTGGTGTTGGCAGCCATCTGGGCATTGTTGGGAGTGGTTGGGCCAGAGCTCCATGACTCACTGCCTACACCATTTTTGCGTTTAGTATTATCCATATCCCAAGAGGTGTGCTGGCGAACAGGGGTCTGTCCCCAGCCAGTGTTGCACAGCACCCTGGGGTCAAGATCCTGGGCAGGCAGCAATGGAGCTGGATTATCTCGGGATGAGTGGTCTCTATGTTGGGGATTTCCTTCCATGCTGTCACTGCTTCCTTCACTGGCACCAGCTGTGCTCACAGCTTTACTCCAAGGACTAGCCTGTGGATCCTGCGGAGGGGAGCTGGGGGGATCCCAGCCTCCCTGGGCTTCTTCAGTGTGCTGCTTTCCCCATTCTCCACCAGACTGGTCACCCCAGCCTCCAGAGTTTCCTGCTCCACCTGCTCCATGGCCCCAGCCAGAGTCCCATCCAGGTGCTTCCTTAGATGAAGTTGCCTTAGACTCAACACTGTTACCCCATGCTGAGCTACAGTCGTCTCCATTGACCTGTGGGCCTCCTTGTGGTAGCTGGCCCCTGGAACTCAGACCTACAGGTGCATTACCCCAGCCAGGCAAGCTGTGAATTGGGCTGGGGGGTTCCTGTTTATTAGTGTGATTTGGTCCATCAGTTTTAAGGTTCTGAGGTTCTGAACTGAAAGACACATTTGTGGATGGGGATGGGTGTGACTCTGATGTGTCAGAGGTCATTATATTACCCCAGGCGCTGCCAATGCCTGAGGAGTTGCTGTTAGTGTTGGCTCCAGTACAGGTACTGGTCTGGGATGGTGGGGGGCCAGGTGGATTACAGAGGTTGGGTGTAGTTTGAGGAGGTGAAATGGTGTTGGCCCCCCCTGAGCTGCCTCCCCCTGTGCCACTTCCATCATGCCCCAACATGGGCCAGGCAGATGGGTTGGCATTAGGGTTTAGGTTCAAGTTAAAGTTGGTGGTGGAAGATTGTGAAGAAGAGCCCCAGGCCCTACTGCCTACTCCCCCCACTTGACCATCATACTTCCCTTCATTCCCTACTGAGGACTGGGAGGGGCAATGGGAGGTTCCAGGTCCAGATGCCCAGCTGCGATTAGCTGCGACCTGACCAGAGAGCATGCTGGTTGCAGTAAGACTGGCAGGGTTAGGCCCGCTGTTGGCCTTGCTGCTTAGGTGGCTGGCAGAGAAATGGCCTGTCTGGCTATTGGCCCCAGTGGCCATAGTCACTGTACTGCAACTACTATTAGTACTGCTGTTGCTGCTGGTCAAATGACCAGGGTCAGTATCCAAAGGGCATCCTCCAGGAGGGACCTGGCTCTGGCTGAGGGTTATAGAAGGCCAAGCCTCTGTGTCCTTCTGGTCAATGATTAGTTGATCCCAACCACTAAGAATTGTAGAAGATGCAGCACTTGTGGCACTCCTGTTGGCTGGCAGGTGTCCCCAGAGGGGATTATCATACTGGGCTCCCTGGCTGCTCTGTGGGGGCAGTTCTTTATGGGAGGAAATAAAAAGAGGACACAAGCATGAGCAAGAAACTGAAATTAGAGCAGTCCAAGTTATGTTCACCCACCCTCATTACACCCACATGCACTTCGTGAGTTTATTATACCTTGGCAGAATGTGAGGAATCTGCTTATTTGTATAGACACTTCACAAGATGCTATACAAAAGAAAATAAACACAACTCAAACTGAGTGCAAAAGAGAGGCTAATGACTAATATAGTAACAGTAACATTTCAAAATTCATACAATACACACTTCATTTAAACTATATTTATTATACTTTCCCACATACATTTCAAAGATACTAAGATAAAAGACAGCACTGACGGGGCAGCTGTGTCCAAATAACTAAACTGAACGATCGGGAGTTCAGCCCCTTTTTCTCCAGCACACTAGTCAATGTGCCCTTAAGAGCTGAAAATGAAAATTCATGACTGCAATAACATTGGGGGTACGGGTAGGCATGTATGATCATCACTGAAGATAATATTCAAACTCACAATTGGCTTGTAGTCAAACTGCCTGTGCTTATTTCTATCTAGAAACATATCAAATTCATAATTTTAAAATACCATATTAAAACATTTAGATTTCTCTGTATTTGCATTCAAACTAGAGAAAGTAATGGATTACATCATTTACAAATAATTGACATGAAATCTAAATTTAGTATGTTGCAGAAAATGAATCAAATAGAAAACTGAAACTGTATCACATGCAAATTCACCAAATCACGTACAATTTGCCACATGATGTTGGAGGCCATTAATAATAAGCAGTGTAACTTCCGTGCAGCCAAGTCAACCTCAATTTCTGACACCTAAAACCCTTGAACTCTTGAATTATGATGTCTGCTTGATAGGAAGCACGGCTCTAACTGCAGTCTCCATCTGCTTAGTTTTTCTCATGCTCCCTTAAGTTCCAGCATGCATGAGGATCATCTTGTACAGTGCAAAATCAGGACTGCTGCACTGATCAACCAGGCACCTCCACACATTGTCCCTTTTCTGCATTCTCTTGTACCGCAGCTGCTGTTGTTTACATACACTTTCACATGCGTGCTAAGTTTGTCTACAGATACTGTATCACAATGGCATGAGGGAAGTGACAACCTTACTTCAGTGCTGGCAACTAAAGTAAAAAGGGGGAAAGGGAGAGAGAGAAGGCAGAGAGAGAGAGCAGGGGGAAAAAGAGGGCACTGTGTTTCTGACACACAGCGCTGTCGTTCTGAAGCGTCACTCTACCGAGGAGTGCAGGACCGCCATTTTCTCAGTCCTGAACTAAAGCCAAAAAGGCTCTGAGCTACCGTGTATCTCTCCTTTACTGCTTTAAAAGCAATGATAAACACAAAACACGAGAACTCAACATTGCATGCACTCAATGCACTGCGGCTGCTGCTTTAATGTTCAAAAGTGCTCAGTCACACAGTGTGTATATACAAGCCACCAAAAACAACACAGAAGAGGCAGACGAGAGATATATACAAGGAGCTTAAGGAATAAAAGAGTGTGTGAAATACCTGTGGAGAGGTGCCTGCCAACCATCCTGTTAAGAGCTAGGTTTTGTGCAATGCAGTGACCATCCTTGTCTCAATATGTCTGCTCAGCTCGCCAAGCTTCTGAGGCTCATTTCTGAAGTGCTGCCAAGAAGTTGCAAAGCTCTTGCGCGGCATGAGACAACCCCCCTTGCCTTCCTCACCCCTCATGCTTGGTCCCTCCCACCAACACTGCTCTGGCTGGGTTTCTCCTCTTCTATCTATTGCCTCACCCTGGCTTTATTTATATCATGCTCTATTCCTATCCTAACAGAGGATATACTCTCTGTCTGAAAAGGACAGAAGGAAGGCTAGTTGGGGGAGGGGACGGTAGTACTGAAGAGATGAGGTGATATTGATGGTGGTGAGAGGTTAGTTAACAGCTAAATGACATTACCTGGAGACTTTCATTATGCGCTCACAAGGCACAAGATAAAAAACAAAACAAAGGGGGCATCCCTATCCATGTATCTTCCATGTCATTAAATATTTAGCCAAGACCACTTCATCTGCAATTAGCACTGCCACCCACAAAGCCTTTTATTTAGGCAAGAGAGAAAGCACGAAATCCCCCTCAAAAAACACTGCTGCACCTCCGGTGGTGCTGGATTGACAGTTGTTGTTACACATGCACATTTATATATGAACAACCACATTATGAGATCACGTGATGTAAAATATCAAGCTTTTGTCTGATTGGTCAGATGTGGAGTTATTATAAGCAGTAGGATCATATTTCTGTTGGACAGATAAGTGTCTCTTCATATGGGAGTTTTCTTTTGGCACAGAGTAAGTATTCATCTGGTCAGAGTGAGAAATAGGGGTAGGTGATATGATCTCAAACAATGTAATGGAGGGTGGGTAGTGGGCTAGCCATGTTGAGGCATGGTTTGATGACAATATGGGAGCTTGGCAAAAGAAAAAGAAGAACAGCATTTGCCTGAATCAAGGCTGGCATTGTTTACAAATGATCCCAACGCCCACCCAACAACACAATAAGTCAATGTTTGGTAGAGAACAGAGTGTCTTTATGGCTGAGGCTCAGCCCCCTGTACCTCTCCACTGAGAGGACCTGACATGCGGTGAGGTCATGCCATGCAACTAGACAGCCACTTCCTCACTCATGCATCTCCTGCATAGGAGAAAACAGAAAGTATTCAGGAAGTATTACTGTCTAATACTGTCTGAAGATCATCAGATCATGAGAAAAAACGTCTTTTCTGCTTTCCTAAAGTCCTCCATCATTTTTCATTTTACATGTCGGCATGTAGAGACGTGTTTGTGTATGTGGTCATAGTGGTAAAGATGAGGTAGGGACAAAGGTGGGGCAAGTACGGCTCAAGAGGAATTAAAGTACAAACATAAAAGGACAGAAAACTCGTGGACAATGAAGGACAGTGATTGATGTGAAGATGGAAGGAGGAAGTAATCTAAGAGAGCTGTGTGGGCCTCAGCTGGACTGATTCTGGCTTAATTAAGTCCCTATGGGGCAGAGGCACAGTGCTGACAATGCATGCTGCCAGCCAGATTAACAAACTTTCTGATGGGCACCAACACTCGATGACGTTGTTTTGGTACACAGTTGCCTACACAGTCTAAATATGAGCTGACTCTAAACACATAACCAGAACAGCTGAATAAAATTATTGTGTATATGTGTCAAAAATGGAATGGATACTGAAACCAGGTATTAAACTGGCTAATTTTGAAATACTGCAGCATCAGTAGGTACCACCATTAACAGTGCTGACAATGGTATTGAACAAATTAAGCCATTTGGCTATGATGGATTTTGGTTGTTCCCAATCGTGAGGAAAAATCTGTGTCTCTGTCAGAACCCATCGGTGAAGAGGGGTGGGGTTAACTTTCACTGCCTTTCTTTCTCACACACATACACAAGAAGCAGGAGCCTCATACAGAGACACAGACATGTTACACCCGCAGAGGAGAGAATTACATTTTTAAAGTCTGGTTATATTTCAATAGGCTTATGTTATGTTTATAGTCGTTGCCTCAAGGGCAACAAGACTTTTGTTTTTAAAAGGTGGTAATACGAGCAATCTAATCAAACATTTAGCTTAAGTAAATCACATTCATACGGAAAACTGCACTATGATAAACAGCCTGGCCCACTATGAGTCAGTCTGCATATTACCTTATGCAAACATGAGTTAATAGTAACCATTAGTCCATTAAACCAGTTATTCAGAAAATAGATAAATATGTAATTAATCATTTTTTTTGATAGAGTCCAAGCATAGCCACATATCCAACTATAACATTTGTAACATTTTGGTTAAATTGGTTCTAGCTGACAAAGACAAGACAAATGTTCTATAAATAAATATTTTATTCTATCACTAAATTATACTTCAAAATGACTGCTTTGCAATAGTGCTGTTAATCGATTAACAGCAATACTCTAGGATAAACCAGGTCAAAGGCTTTCTCCAGCATGCTAGTCGTAAAATAGCCAGCTCTCTCATGCCTCCTCCACATGAAAGGGCACTGAGGTATAGATTGTTTGCCAAGCAAAAGGCAACATTGGGGGAAGACTTCAATAATGGTAAGATTGATGGACATACATCTAGTTTGTGCAGCCTGACTAATCCTGACTGCCTCAGGGCCAGTAAGTGTGAACTGAGGTGTTGGTATAGTGGAAGAGGAGAACACATGTGCATCAGAGAACAACAAACACTGAGCAGGCAGGGTGAGATGGAGAGAGTGATCGAGCCGTGAACATTTGTGGTTAACGGAGAGCTGATGTTTAATCACATCACAAGATGTCCCAGTGCTCTTTGAGGGGATTCCCTAGACTCTTTTACAGCTTCGGCAGTCAGGTTACAGAGCAGATCAAGTTTAGCCTGCATACACTCTCTGTTCACCACCAGATGAGCTATTAGCACATTGGCTAAAACCTTCTTTTACTTGATGAGGCCTGTTTACATGAAGATGCTTTGCTGTTGTCAGCTTCTTTGGTACATAAGACCTTGATCATTACTTAATGGCCTTTAACAGACTGGTCTAGAATAATACACAGAGGAGCAATATAAATCTTAAGTGATATTACCAACACATTGTAGGGCTACAAACAAATGTTTCGATTAGTTTATATTAAATGTAAAAGGGACTTGATTGCTGGGTGCATTATTGCCACCAAAATATGCCCTTAATGTGCAAAGATCAATGGCATAAAAAGACCTTCCCTGTGTTATGTAACTAAATACACTTGATGAGAAACAAAATCAATTCTCACTGAAAAGGAAACCTTTACACCTGTCACAAACATTCACCATTAAAAGATACCAATGATTGTTGAGAGTATTGCCCTGAAGCAGCGATACATTTTATGAAAGTATTAACTACAGGCAATTTTTATTTGACCTAACTTTCAAAAGAGGAGACCAGGGTCGGGTAAGCCAGGGTGACATGAGGTGGAGGTGGATGAGATAAGAGGGGCAGGGAAGGGAATAAATGAAGCTAGTGTGCTTATACACTTAGCTATTCTCAACTAATGAATGGAGGTAGGGGGAAATCAGATCATTGGACAAGGCAGTTGGGACAGAGTGATGTGTGGGATTACCGATGGTGGTCTGTCTGTACTGCTGCATGTTTTACAAAACAGAATCAACTTTGTTTAAACAGATACATGAAGCATTATGAAGGGGAGGCTGGTGAGTTGCCTTGAATGTTTAGCAAACAACTTATCACTTGGTGCACATGAAACCCTCCCAGTGGACTTCTATTTTGCTTTCAGTCTTGAAGGTTCTACTGTCCATTGTTCATAAAGTAATCGTTCAGTTCACAAGAAGCAAAGCAAAGTGAAGCAGGCCTGCCAAAGAAGGGCGGAGAGAAGCAGCAGTTTTTACCGTAAGCTATGAGTCACTTCAGCCCACAGTACTGGACCTCTGCCACGAGCACTCTCTCCTCATTTCTTTCTTTCCTTCTCACTTTCTTTCTATCAATGCCAGGTCAGGCCCACTGAGAGGCCCAGCCAACTAGCTAGCTCCATATTGCTCCTCCTCCAACAAACAGGGAACACCATGGAGCATGTCAGCAAAGCAAGAGTAGGAGGATGATGATAGAGAGGAGGCAGAGAAGAAGAAGGCAGGATATACAACTCAGGATATACAGCTCTGTCACCATGGTGACAGAGCTGTATTCATATTGCATTGTGAGGTTTGATGCTGCTCAGACATACACTTCTGCTAAAATGTGTTTTTCTCTAGACAGTGAGAACTGCCCATGTGCCCTTAAAAGAATTTCAATCACCATTATCAAAGTGGAGATAATTATAAAGGAACATGTTTGTACACTTGGAAAGACACAAGAACCTTGTTTAGTGTGACATAAGGAGCTCCGGGAAAGAAAATATACTCAAGATATCAAGCCTGGATTTATTCTCCACACACTACCCTTTAACAAATCTATTCCCATTTTTAATCCACAGCCAGACAGAGGCAGAATGGAACTTAACAGCAGCACCTGCAACAGGTAGAGAACTAAAAAAAACTGAGTAGACGTAGCTCTTGAAATGAGATAATGCCCTTAAAAAAAAACATTTGCAAATGTTTTTAATCATTATTCATCATTAGGTCAGTAACTCTGAATCTCAAGGTCCCAAAACAGTTGTCATTCACCGCAACTGACAATTAAAAAAGAAATACATTTAAACTCTGGGTTCAGATTCAGAGCAATATTATGTGTTAAATGGTGCAAATAAATAAGTCAATTTCAAAATTGAAAAGTGAATACTGACAGCACTTCAGATGATTGTGATTGTGCATAAAAAAAAACTAAAATTGGACCAAATGAATTGAGGGGCTTCTTACAACAAACTAAGCCAGTGAGAAATTATTTTTCACCAAAGTTTAAACATCAGTAAAAACACAACACTGTCCAGTTTTCTGAAGTCTTATTTCAGTTTCATTGTGAAATATTGGCAGGACCTATTGTGCACAACTTCATACTGAACAGTCCTGGTATTTAGTTGAGTACAGATGATGATTTTCAAAGGCAAACCCTATGTCAAAAGACAAATGCACCAGATTCAGCAGATCAGCATATGCATCCAGTGTGGACCTGGCCTTGGGTCTTGGGAGTATGAAGTACCACTAATTTTTCTTATGTTCACAAACGAGAAAACATCTCTGCATTTCTCTGTGTCAACACTGCTGTGGAAAAAATGTACTTGTTTGTACAAATACCATATTTAAACTGGCACTTGAAAAACCTGATAAGGACTTGAAGCTTAAACTGATAGTTCAGACCTTTTGAAGGGTTTGTATGAGGTACATTAACTAATGTCTTACATACACAGTTGATTGTTGACTATATTCAAGTACCTCATACATGCCTGTGTCAAAAAACATGTGCGACCCCTACAGCTTTAGTTTAACATTGTGGCCAGTCAACTGACCTGCACAGTCCAAACATAAAATTCGTAGGTGCTGTTTTGCAGAGAGGTAAATACCTGTAGGAAGGCTGGCTGTGGAGATAGAGGAGCAGGAGTGTATGGCTACAGCCGTAGCAGGTTCAGTAGTGTAGGGACGTCCTGTGGTGGTGAGAAGCAGACTTCCAGAAGGCAGAGCCTGACCTCTCTTCAACAGCTGCTTGTGCTCCTGCTGGCGGAAGCGAGGGGGCACCTCTCTGGATGGGTAGCGCTGCTGAAGCAGAGTCTGGGGCTGCTGCGTTGTCTGCTGCTGACCTCCGGAGGGAGCATGCTTGCCATTGCCACTGCTTGGGGCTACAGACGGGGCGGCACTGTGGCTGATAGGGGGAAGAGGAGGAGTGGGGTTGAGCTTGGCAGAATCTGTCACTGTGGAAGTGGAAGGATGGAGGGGTAGCAGGGATGGAAGATGGGGGGTACACAAGCATTAGGCAAAAATAATTACAGACTAGTTATTGATTAAGTTTATTGGCAAAAAGAAGTAGGATTCCGCAAATAGCGTATCGGAACCAATAAGAGCATTTTCTAACAAATCAGAAATTGAAATTGGTCATATTTTAATATGATGCCTAATATGTTTTTATTCCCTCTCTTTTGAGACTCCTCTACCACTGGAGTGTTCTTTCTCTCTAAACTTCATTCAGGAATATTATTTTCTATGCTTTTTAAAAATTACCAATCACTTAAAAAACATGTGTACTCATAGGCAGTAAAACGATTGAATCAGGGGACCAAAAGGCTGATTGGGACATGCCAAAAAAGAACCAGTGTATGAAACTTTTGATTACTGCATATTTGAACCTGTGTATTTTGAAAATGTTAAAAGGTTGAATTATATTACTTGGCCATAAAGTATACAAATAAGGCAATTAGAAATATAGCTTCAGTCTTTTCTGGAAAGCTGCTGGAAGCCACTGCTTCTTTTCAAAGCCATGGTCACTTTTGGATGAGCGGAATAAGTCAAACGAGGCGATGGCTATAAATGCAGCAGATTCACAGGCTTGATTTTAGGCAGCGGTCAGTCTAAACACATGGCTGCTCTTTGGAGAAGCCAAGGGCTGTAATAATCTCAGGGTGGTACTGTAGTAAACTTTGAGCCTTTTGGAATGGCCAAAACACACAGCACTCAAATTCTGCTATGGTACATGGTCACATGGTACATGGAGGGAAAGTGTTGAAGAGGTCAAGTAGAAGACAAGGAATTTAGCCTGCTGTGGAGTGGGCTGCACATAGGGCTGAGAGATAAAACAATTATGATATATATTCACGATAGAACTTTTCCTCCCTTACACTTGATATATAGTCAATAGAACTAACTTCATCCCCATATTGACAATGACAATGAACCATGAACCATCATGAAGCCAGGTTGACGCACACCATGTAAGACAAGCAGGGGGAGGCACGCGTGGTAATGTATTCATGACTGCAGCCATGTGGACCAACACGCCAGAAGTTAGAGCAAGATAAAAGAAAAAATGATGACAGAAAATCTTAATGAAACCTCAAGCTACAGTGTTACCGAAGAAGACACCTGAAGGATCATTCCCTGGAGAACACACACTGCAACACTTTATTGTCTGAGATGCAAGTGTGTGGCAGTGGTCCTCCCTTTAAAGCTAACATGATCTGCACCACAACCGCATATCATAGCGTCTTCTCTATCTACAACAAAAACGGGGATATCACATACGCAATTGTTTACTTTAATGCCAAAGACATGATGCAATTAAGCATAGTCAAAAACAACAGACTTTAACTGCTGATAAAAGTAATTGACCCTTGTTAACAATTTGAAGTAACAAACATTATTCTCCAACAGGTCTGCGAAGAACTGCGAAGTGTATCTAACTTTGTTTCCGCGTCACGTAAACAGGATTCCCAAGGGAAAAAAAACAATCCAGACCATTTTCCTGGGAAATTTAATGATGAGTAACAGGAAAAAATGATAATGATGACAGATGAGATGCACTTCAGATGTGAACACTAATGAGATCTGTTAATGAAAACTTCACAAGTAAAAAGATGCTCTCAAGAGAGGGGGAGTTCATCAGTGTTTTTTTAGAGGGACACAGTTGTGCTGATGATTGTTGTTGTTTTTTGTGTTAAATGTTTTAAATAATTTAGTGAGGCCATAGAAACTTCAGATTCACCCAGATCTGGGTACTGTGAAGAAGAGATGACAATTCATTTTCTTTGAAAACAATGGGAAAAAGGGCCACACGGTGGTTTAGTGGTTAGCACTCTCGCCTTGCAGCGAGAAGACCCGGGTTCGAGCCCCGGTTGGAACAAGGGCCTTTCTGCATGGAGTTTGCATGTTCTCCCCGTGTGTGCGTGGGTTCTCTCCGGGTTCTCCGGCTTCCTCCCACAGTCCAAAAACATGCAATGTGGGATTAGGTAAATTGGACACTCTAGATTGACCGTAGGGAGTGTGAGAGTGAATGGTTGCTTGTCTCTATCTGTGTGTGGCCCTGCGATGGACTGGCGAACTGTCCAGGGTGTACCCCGCCTATCGCCCGATGTAGCTGAGATTGGCACAGCACCCCCCGCGACCCTCTGGTGGAGGATAAAGCGGTTAGATGATGACTGACTGACAATGGGAAAAAACAAAACAGAAGAAGCCAAAGCTGTGAAGTGTCCTCAGGAGGGCAATAAACTGTGACTGAATGTGGAAGTGCAAGGTCAGAGGGCACCACTAAATCAAACAAGATGATTAGCATGAGGTCATAGAGTGACTGCTGGGCGCCTAATAGGGCAAAAAGCACAATGGATAGTCACTTCAGTGCATTTCATTACGTAACAGAATAAGCTGGTGTAAGGGAATGTAAGCAGGATGCAAAAAAAATGTGTTAATAACCTAAACATGCTGTACAGGAACAGACCCAAACATCAGCTGACGAGACATAATGTGCATTGAGCCAAAATGGTATTTTAAGTTGTTGCTGGTCATAAATACAAGGCAAGGAGGAAAAAAAACTGAAACAGCAACAACTGAGAGAGAAAGAAAATCTTTGTGTGGCCCAAATGAGTTATAAGGAGCAGTGCTTCACTTCTGGCTGCCATCCCGAGTGTGTACAGTGAAGCAATGAATAACTTGCAGACTTGCGGCCAGCCCGACACACTGAAAAACAAAGAGTTATGTAACGCTGAGGCCCACGCTCAGGGGAGAGGACAGGATGGTGTCATGGAACATACATTTGCACAGACAAGTAAATACTAACACACATATTGCAACTGTTGGTGTTCTTGTTTTTTCTGTGTATGTAAATAAGTCTGTCGTGGGTTTGTTTAAATTCCCTCATTGCTGTAGCCTAAGTGGACCATTGACTGCACATCTGTCTAAGGATCTTCCTTTCACTGCAGGAATCAGAGAGAAACCCTAGAGGCGGAGCTTACTTCTCAGTGGATTTCTCTACATCTGCTCTACTTCCTCAGCTTCTTTTGCTTCAACCATTCCCACCTTTGTTGCTTCCCTTTCTCCTACATGATCTACTCTGATTTACTATTATGAGTATTTAGGGAAGCAGATGCACATCATGACTCCTTGTCAATACTCAATATTGATTTTAGGAGATGAGTTTCTCTGTAAAACAGAACACTGTGTTTGCGCCACAATGTATAAAAATAGTTATGGAGGTGATCGTTTTACAGTTGGGACTCTGATGCGTGACGTAGTTACTTCTGGAAGCTGGGGGAGGGGAACAGTCACTGGCTTCTCTGTCAGCCAATCAGAGGGAAGAGACATAGAGCGAGCAGGAGGGAGAGTGGAAGTGGCTGCCAAATGTACCAGAGGAAGAGAAGGAGGTAGAGCAAGGAGAGTAGGGCTGAGCGATATGGAGAAAAATATTATCATGATCTCCTTTTTTTATTATTTGATATCTATATATATCACAATATAATCATTAGCTTGTCGTTTCCCTTTTACTCCGAAGTCGAACTTAAAGATAGGAAAAGATTATTTTGGTTTAAATAATTTAAATTCTTATTTACAGGCTCCTCAGCTAATTTATCAGCTATGGTCCATAGCTGATAAATTAC
>NW_025320904.1:0-150273 GCF_019176455.1 Solea senegalensis | reverse complement strand
TTTTGTTTGTAGCTTGCCTTTGTGAGTTCTGGATGAATTCATTTTGTGTCTCTTTTTGCATAGGTATGCGCCCCACTGCTGTCAAACAACAAAAACCACCAGATGTGGCCAAATCTGACATCTGAAGACATAATTCGACATGTGGAGAACATGTGCAGCAAAACGTCAGTCTTACGAGGACAGGTTTTAGGGGAAAGCGTCCTCCCTCTCCCAACTGCAACTGACTGGATAGAAAATTTACACGACTCCGTTGAAATGTAGGAATATACATTAAACAGCCACTTAGGTGCTAAGTGTACATAATAAAGTGTCCAGTGTGGTGTTGTGCTACTTAAACCCAAAGTCTTGTTCGATGTTCACCATCTTGAACCAGTTTGGTCATGCTCCTCTGACCTCTGGCATAAACAAGGCATTTTGCCCCCAGAGACATTAAAGATGGTTCTGTATGAAATCCCAGTTGGTCGTCAGTTTCTGAAATACTCAGAACAGCCTGTCTACCACCAACAACCATACTATATTCAAAGTCTAATCACCTGTCTTCTTGAACTTCAACAGGTGTAAATGCATTTGGTTGCTTCCATGAGATGGCTGATTACAGATATATGCAGTAACAAGCAGTTTGACTTAATTAAGTGACCAGTGAATTTAAATATGAAAAATTCCTATCATCATCATCATTTACACACTTTTCACAGGTATAATAACTATGACCGGGTGTTGGCCCACACCATAGAGACCCAGGTCATCATCTGGGCCAGTCTAATCCAGAAGATTTTAAAGGAGAATTCATCAGATCTACTCATGACAGGCTGTAATCCCGGGCCCACCGTAGAGCTGAAGTTTTGGGCATCCAGGATGAGCAATATACAGAACATTTATCACCAGGTATTCTCTTTTACTGCTGATATCTCCTAAAAATATAGTTTAATTTATTTTCCTCTTCTGACAGCCACTGTGTGTCCAAGTGTTTGCAACTTTCACTTGCTTTTACTTGTAGCTTCAGAGTCCAATTGTTCAAAAGATGGCAAAAATGTTGGAGATGATGGATAGCAGCTATCATCCAACAATCAAGACTCTAGTTGGAAATGTATTTGAGGGTAAGAATAGTTGCTCTCTTTCCCAAAGTTGAAAGAGTGTTTGCAAACTTTTTAACATTGATTATGTTGTAATTATTTATATACTGTCTGAATACTGTATATATTTTGTCTGAATCAAAAAGCGCTACAAGAAGCAGAGGACATTAACCTCCATCTGCAGCCACTGCATGCTCATGTGTCTCAGCTGAAGAAGAAAGGATTTTCTCACTGGGAAACTCTCCTCCCTGCACTGTTTCACATACTCTTCCTTATCTGGGCCAACTGTAAATCTTATCAAAGACCAGCACGCATTGTCGTGTTACTACAGGAACTGTGCAATATGCTCATTGAAGAGGTAAGAATCCTAATTTAAAACTTCTGTGACGTATTACATCGATATTACAAGTACATGTGAAGTTAGCTTTCAAATGTGCCTTTTTTATTTTGCTTCTCTGAGACTCGGTTATTATTCTGAATACGGTTAATGATTGTGAGTTTGAGCAAACTCAACGATACACATTTATTTCAACCTGCAGGCATCCACCTACCTATCTGATGATCTGCTGCTCAGAGAGGACCCAGTGGAAAGTCTGCAAATGGTAAAGAGAGTAATCCAAGTTTTCAGATGTTTCAGAGGCTGTTACCAGACCCAGAGGGAGCGGTTGGTCAACCATGTGAAACATGCACCCTGGGATTTCCCATCTGCCATGATTTTTGCACGTTTCAACCAGTTCCATAATCGTATGCTACAGCTGGAGGTGAGGCGAGGTTTTTTCGTATTCAGGTGTCACAGTGAAGTTGTTGGGTTTGTTTTTCAATGCAATGTTATCTTCACAGGGCTTATTTGAAATAATGCTGGAATTTCAGAGGATGGAAAAGCTGGAATTTGGTGGACTCCAAGGGAAACTCTACAGTGAGCGTGTTGCTCAGCTGTATAAAGAGTTTACTAATCACTGCCAAATGATGAAGCACAGTGAAAACAGCCCATTTGACTTAAACTCTCAGGTAAAAATATTTATAAATCACTTAATTGGCATTCCAAATGTTAACTATGAGTTAGTACTCACTGTAGATTATTCTAATTCAGTTGTTTATGATATATTCATTTAAAGTGCATGGTAAACTCTTGTCTTCTTAAATATGTCACCAGGATTTTGAAAATGAATATAAGGCTTTCAAAGAGTGGATTGTGGACTTTGAACGCCACCTTGCCAGCCTTCTATGCTTGGCTTTTAAGGATTGTTCAGGACTGGAGTCAGCTTCCAAAGTAAGCAGGATTGGATGACAGTATGATATTGATTAGTGCCAGTAAAACAGTGGGACAACTTTTGTTTTATTTTATTGTCTTTAAGCTGCTAACTATTGTTGGACCCTTCCTGGAGAGAAGACAAATTAGACTGATATTCAGCCCCAGCCTCCATTTGCTGCAGCAGTATTTCAGAGATGAGTTGGAGAAATGTAAATTCCTGTTTAAATCCCAGATCTATCAGGTACTACAGGTCACACTTTGATATTTTGTCTATCCAAGACACATGAATAGAAAAATAATTGATTTTACTTTTTTTGGATTACAGCGGGAAAGAGGTCTGATTAAGAACACGGCTCACACATCTGGGGCTTTGAAGTGGGCAAAAATGATCAGACAACGCATTGAAATACCATGGAAGAAACTAAGAATACTTTTTGACATGTTAGTAAAAACACTTATTTATTATTATTCAATCATCAGCAACGCTAGTTAGCCAGAAAGAGTTATTGGCAGATTGATTCAGTTAACTGACAGTTTACTGTCTCCAGGCTTGCAGGAAGCGTGGAGATGGCGAAGGACCACAAAATGTACATGGAAATGCTGAGTCTCCTGGAGCAATATGAGCATGATGTTTACACTGACTGGTGTAATGGTTTAGAGCAGTCTTGCTTGATCAACCTGAACCAGCCCCTAATCTCCAGAAATGCCACATCTGGCCTGGTCTCAGTCAACTTCAATCCAAAGGTAATCAATCAATCAATGTCTCTGCAAACACAAATGCAAGTCACTGCTTAATATGGTCAGCTGTCCCATGCCTAAATATGTATTTTTATATATATATGTACATGTATGTATATGTATATGTGTATGTATACTATATATGTGTATATATACTGTATATATGTATATATATCTGTCATTGTTTACACTAAACATTTCTTGAGACATTTCCACATTTCCACTGTATTTATCCATTTACTTCACTCCTCAGCTCGCTGAAGTCTTAAAAGATGTGAAATACATTCAGAGTCTCAGTAAGGGTCAGATCCCTGCAGCTGCAATTACTGTTTTTGAAAAGCGTGACATGTTCACAAAGGTAAGAAACAATCAAGTTACCTGCAGCCTAATTTACTCTAATGTATACTTATCTGAGTTAAGCCATAACCAATATGTGTTCTTGTTCCTCACATAGTATGTGAGCAGTCTGCAGCTGTTAGTACAATGGTACAACAAGCTCAAGATGACAGTGCTGGCAGTAGAACTTCCTCTAATCCGAGCTGAGCTGGACTCTATAGACCTGCAGTTGATGAGAGCAGAGACTGACTTCACATGGCAGGACCTGGACTGTGGGAGCTTCATCAGCACTACAAAAGATCTGGTCCAAGACCTTGCAGGTCGAGTCTGTAAAGTCAAGGATAACTGTGAAGCCATTCAGTCTCTCATGAAAGAATGGCGCAAACAAGCCATGTTTTGTAGAAAAGACAACAAGAGAGGTTCACTTATACAACTGGAAGACAGAGGAGACCGTGTCAATAAGAAGTACAACGCAATAATGAAGGACGGAGCTGCAGTCCATAAGCTGGTGCAGGTGCATATGGCTACATTTATAATAATATTCACTCTTGTGCATTATAGATTTTTTTATACAATACTTGGTGCATCGTGTCAAAACCGGTGATATTTTTTTTTTCATAATTAAAAAAGAAATAGAAAAAAAGGTGTTTTGACACTGTGAGAAACTCAGCAGAGGTTTGCCTTCTCTGGGTGCTTTCTCTAGTTTGTAGAGAAAACACTCAATACAGGTATGATAGAATAAGTGAAAATCAAATTTGTATTGAGGTTCAGCAAAATGTCTGTGGAGAAAATAATAAGGGACTCTGTCTTCAAGTGAAGGTACAGTGTATCATTCATTTATATTTTTTAACATTTCTGAGCTCTTGCTTGAAAAATAAATTCATAATAATGCTTCACCTGATGAAGACTTGCACTGAGACATTGCAGCAGTTGATGCAAGTTGTACCCTATGCAGGACTGCAAAGATTCCTTTTGTTTTTTTGATGTGCAGTGTTAGTGTCTAGCAGGACCTCAGGAATTTTGTTTGTGTGTATTTTTCCCTGCCTCACTAAAGACCACCTGTCTGTTCTTTATGGGTTTTTTTTCTGATTCTGATCTTCTTATTGAATATCACCTACTTATTCTGAAAATTATTCGAATTATTAACAGTTTTGTGCAAACCTTCTCTCCAATATCCTACAACATCTTCAGGAGAATATGGTCCTTTTTCATGCTGACCCAGCTTCAGAGATGTGGCAGTCATACCTGGAATATGTGGACGAGATGGTGGTGGAGGGGCTTTACAGCTACATCAGTAGCTCTCTTCAGTTTTTTGTTGACAACATGGAGTCTCGGTCAAACCAGGCTCCTCTCTTTGAGGCTCAGTTGATGCTGAATGGCTCCCGAGTGGTTTTCCATCCCTCACTGGAGCGAGATGCAGGGGACGGCCTCTATGAACTGATAGAAGGACTGGTCAGAGACATATACAAGACATCAGTGAATGTGAAAAGAGTGGCTGATCACCTGTGCATGGAGAGTTACCAGGTACTTGAAACATGCAAGACAAATAACAACACATACATACAATACATTTTGTGTTAATCAGTCTGTACATTGTCTAAAGTGCAAGTGTTTTGTATTGACCAAAAAACTCCTATTGTGATGGATAAAACTTTGTGAAATCTTTACATTGTATTCCTGTAATAATAGTAGACACTCCAGGTGTTATATTTTATGTAATCTTACTCTTACAGGATGTAATGGATGACATGCAAGATTTGTTGGACCTGAGACAAGAAATAATGGAGCGCGTGGAAAATGTTCTGAGGAAAGCAGTAATTTACCAGGGAAAGTTTGACTGCTACACGCATCTGTGGAAAGATGACAGTGCTGAGTTTCTCAGCTTGTTTCTCCTGTATGGACGTCCACTTACAGATGAAGAGACAGAGGCTCACGGAGCAGATGTGCTCCCTGAGAGCCCTCCCACAATCGATAACTTCAAAAAACAGGTAAAACAGAAGGCTTTCATGAAATCATGCATCACATTTTTCCATATATGGCAGCTGCCCTAATTGTTTTCCCCCACTGCGGTCTTATTTTTACAGATCGATTGCTTTGAGGATCTCTACATAGAGATTTCCAAGCTTGAGGATTTCAGAGTCTTTGATGGATGGTTTCGGGTGGACATCAAGTTCTTTAAAGTCAGCCTCCTTAACTCTGTTATGAAGTGGAGTTGGCTTTTCAAAGAGCACCTTCTCACATACGTCACACAGAGGTAAAATTCAGTTCTGCATGGCTATTAAATACAGGCTTCATTATAATATTAGCGGTTGTCCTCACTGTGTGTTCTTTCCCACTCAGTCTCGATGAGCTGCAAATGTTCATTCGAGACACTGTTGAAGGGTTAAATCATCCTGTATCTAAAGGAAACCATTGTGGTCTGGTGGAAGTTATGAGTCACTTGCTGGCTGTCAGAGACAGACTAACAGCCACAGACAAGATGTTTGAGCCTCTTAAAGACACAATAGTACTCCTAGAACGATACGGTGTGGCCATACCAGAACACGTCTACTCCCAGATGGAGGTAAGAAAAATAATTCATTGTTGGTACTCTTTACTTAAAGGTTTAAATGCATAACATTTAAACATAAACAAATGTCTGTTATATTCAAACATTGTCAAATGAGTTCACACAATACTCTCTGTGTTTTCATGATTCTCTCTGAGAATTGTAGTTTTTTTATGTTTGTGTTTGTTGTGACATTCCCATTCTGCACACAGATTAATGCTTTTTATGTCATGACTAAGTAGGTGAGTTGGAAGAAACATGTTTGAGTAAATCAAAACAGGTTCATACATCAGAACTATGGCTGGAAACACAAAGAAGTGCCCATGAAACGTTTCAGAAATTCTACAGCTAAAAATGTACCTGGATAATCTGTAGGACTTCACAGCCATATTTTAATCACTTTGGCTTTTGATGAATGTGCAATATTGAAAATCTGTAATCGGCCAACAGCAGTTGAACGCTGGCTGAACAACTGCCTGACTGTGTGCCACAACTGCTGCTGTTTCTACCACCAGCTACACTTACGATACTGTATACAACACATAACCTACCTCACTCTCTCTCTCTGTCTCTGTCTCTGTCTCTCTCTCTCTCTCTCTGTGAGTGTGTGTGTGAGTGACTGAGAGAGAGTGTTGGTTAGGGAGGGTCAAAGAGACCGCAGACTGTTTTGGTAATTACTCAGAAATCCACAGAGGGCAATAGAGGTTCCACACTGGAGCTTTAACTCTTTTACTAACAACAGATACATAATTTGGAGGCTAATAATCTTAATGCTGTGTATTTATTTTTTGTGGCCATGCAAACCAATTTTGTCCATAGGAGCTCCCTGAGAAATGGTGTGCTGCTAAGAAACTAACCATTAAAGTGAGGCATGAGGTGGCTCCCATGCAGAATGCGGAAGTGATGGTTTTACGCAGACGATGCATGGCATTTGAGGTGACCTGTCACTCTTTGCTCTTATTTTCAGGGAAATTACATGTGCACGTGTTTGATCTAAATGTACTTTTTTATGTTTTAGGTTAAACAAACTGAATTCAGGGAGATGTTCAGAGCAACAGCACCCTTTGGTTACATTGCAGTGTATCCCTACATCAGTTTGGAGAAAGTAGGAATATAGCAATTGCTTGATTATAGCATAAAAACGACAACAGAATGTTCTGTATGGATAACAGTTTTCATGTGTTGTTTCCAAGTCTGAAAAAGCAATTCGAGACATGGAGAAGGAAGTAGCAGAGCTCCAGAAGGCCACAAATCTATTTGATGTTATTATTCCTGACTATAGAGACATTAAGCTCTGCAGGAGAGAAATCACCATCCTCAAAGAGCTGTGGGACATTGTCATATTTGTGCAGGTAGTAGCTTAATTTGAAGTGAATCCAGCTTAATAACTATCTAAATTTAATTTAAAGAACTAAATTTACCCATTAAGTCCTCTGACCCCGGTCTGTATGCAACTTTATCTTTACAGAACAGTGTGAAAAACTGGACAATGACCAAATGGAGGGAGATAAACGTGGAACAGATGGATGCCGAATTGAGGGGGTTTGCCAAGGTGAGGTCACCAACAGTGCTACATCACATCACACATCTCTCCTGCTGTCTTACTGTCAAGTACCGTTTGTCACAGTTGCCCCTAATAAATCATTACGTTTACCTGCCTTCTGTTTGTGTAGGACATACGGAAGCTTGACAAGGAGGCTCGTGTATGGGATGTGTATTCTGGGCTAGACCTTTACGTAAAGAACCTGTTGACATCACTGCGTGCTGTGAGTTATCTACAGAACCTGGCAATACGAGAGCGCCACTGGATGCAGCTAACTGGAACAACACAGGTGCATTCAGTACTCACAGTAGAGGTCTTGCTCGAGAACCCTTGTTTTCCTACGGGACAGAACTTACTTTGCATTTTACTGTAATTCTTTTTAAACAGATGAACATCACTGTCACTGACACTACCACCTTGGAAGACCTCTTGGCGCTGCAGCTCCATTTGTTCGAAGATGAAGTTCGCAATATAGTGGATAAGGCAGTCAAAGAAGTGGCCATTGAGAAGGTTCTTGTTTACTTATAAATGGTCAAACACATTGGTATTAATTTTAATTTAACTAACTAAATGCATGATCTAAAAAGATCTTAAATGTGGCTTAGGTTAAGGTTACAAAATGTGGGTGTTGGATAGTAACATGAAACTAAGAAAGCCACCTGAATTGTGTTTAGCTTCACTTTGGGTTGGGTTTATAGTCTATAGGACTTACAGATCCAGACAGACAAACTGTTGGTGGCTTATCAACCGGACATAGTGGTTGTTGATAAGCAGCAGAAGAGGGCAGTAATGATAGTTGTTGCAATCCCAAGCGAAAGAGAAACATCAAGAAGTAGGAACACGGGAAGCTTGAGCAATACCAAGGGAGCGAGAGAAGATGTGGGGAGTAAAGGTAACTGTGGTCCCAGTGATGACAGGAGCACTAGGAGCTGTAACCTCTAAAGTGGCTCCAACAGATTCCAGGAACAACGTCTCTGTCAACATTTAAATTCTGCACAATATTAAATTAAATACAGTTCACTTAAAATACTGCAGATGAATATCAGATGAAATACAGTATTCATCTGAATTGATATCATTGTACTTTCCATTATTTACATTTCAGGTTGTGACAGAAATCAGTGAAAGGTGGGCATCAATGGAGCTTTCATATGAAGATCATTACCATACCTCCGTGCCTCTTCTTAAATGTGATGAGGAGCTTATTGAAACTCTTGAGGATCATCAGGTAAATATCCAGGTCACTGAACATGACTGTCTGTGAGAGGCACTGATAGTGAATAGAGATGAGAGTTCAGAAGGAGAGGCCCCATTGACTGTCAAACAGCACAGCTGTGGGGAGAGAGGTCCCTATTGAGTCCCCTAGATTTATTGCTGCCATTGTTGCACTGTGGCAGTCTTTGTACTTGTACAGCAGATGTATCGGACCAAAGGGGTTATAGCCAGCAATTAGAAATCATGACACTTTAGTGTGTCTATCTTTGTATAAAAAGACTGTTACATCCCACACTTTTTTATTGCATGACATGCTAATGAGGTTGAATGTGGGTGGAAATTAAACTGACACATGTTATGATGTCTGGAAATCAAGAAATATCTCCAATCAGGTGTTAGTTTTGTTTGAGTTTTGCTTCAGACCAAAACCTTAAGAAAATATGTGTTAATGTTTCTATGTTCTCATCCTCAAGGTACAGCTTCAGAGTGTCTTTCAGAGCAAGCATGTAAATCACTTCCTGATCCAGGTGTTGGAACTACAAAAGCAGCTAACTGTGGCTGACTCTGTGCTAATGGTTTGGATGGGGGTCCAAAGGACATGGACTTACCTGGAAAGCATCTTTAAAGGCTGTGATGACATCTGCCAACAGCTGCCCACAGATGCACACAGGTTCCAAGTCATTGACAGAGAATTCAAGGTCTGCACTAACACATACCAGTCAAGCAGGATTGTAAATTCTCTCATGCTCAAAATATTGAACAACTGTTTTCATTTAGGAACTAATGTTGGACAGTGCCAAAACCAAGAATGTTATTGAGGCCACCAACAAACCTCATCTATTTGAGAAGTTGGAAGATCTACAAAAAAGGTCAATGCTTAGTTTGATATCTGACTTTGAACGACACTGTTTTCAGTTCAAAGGTTTTATAACTGCTCTTCTGGTATCTTCTTTCTCACAGGCTGTCACTGTGTGAAAAAGCTCTTGCTGAATACTTGGAGACAAAGAGGCTAGCCTTTCCACGATTCTACTTTATTTCATCTGCAGACCTGTTTGACATCCTCTCTAAAGGAAGTCGTCCCAAAGAGGTGCACAGATGGCAAATAGCCCATTGTATATGTTGTATCTCTATTGTTATTACATTTGCCATTTTTTTCGCAGGCAGTTGTCCACCTCTCAAAGTTGTTTGACAACATGTCAGATCTGGAGTTTGCAGAGAGTCAACATTTGGACAACCCTAAACACGCCGTGGGAATGTACAGCAGAGAGAGGGAATATGTCCAATTCCAGACTGAATGTCGCTGTTATGGACCAGTAAGACTCTACACATACATTCATAGTTTTCAGATAACTTTAATTATTATGAATTTATGGTTGGAATACTCTTTTTTAGGTGGAAGCATGGCTTACATGTCTTGAAGAGTCTATGAAGGACAATGTTAGGTGTCACCTCTCTGAAGCGGTGTCTGTGTATGAGGACAAGCCCAGAGAACAGTGGATTCTTGACTTCCCTGCTCAAGTGGCTCTCACTGGATCCCAGATCTGGTGGAGCAACGATATGGAGCTTGTATTTAAAAGGCTGGAGGAAGGCTATGATTCTGCACTAAAGGACTACAACAAGAAACAGGTTTGCACAGCCCAGCCTCCTACCCTAACATCAACGATAAAATCAATTCAAATCAAGTCCTTAACCTTGATTTTAGCATTCAAACGAGATGGTTTAGAACCAAAATTGGTCTTCAAAGCAATAGGAAGATAATTGTTCATGCCCAAACACACACATCTATCCTGTACACATATGAGACGAGAGCTTTGTGTAGCCTTGTGGTGGTATTATCATTCTTGACAGTTCATCAGCACTTTTTAGGTTAACATGTCCTTGGCTGCTGTTTGAATAATCTCTCTCACCCTTCAACCCGGTGCACTGTACTGATTGGATCTGCTGTTATACAGGCCCAGTGACAAATGCAAGACAGCTACTGATGTTTTAGTCCCAGTCCTTGATTATTTTACACCACTGTGTCTGTCACATTTTCTGCAAGGTCCATGTTTATATTGCATCTCTCTGTTAGTTGTTGTGTTGTGTTATTCCCAATTGAGTCATGATATTACACATGTATAGTTCCTGAATCAGTTTTTCTTTAATGTTTCAGGTTTCTCAGCTCAACTCATTGATTAGCTTGCTACTGGGAGAGCTGAGCTGGAGCAACAGACAGAAGATCATGACGATATGCACGATTGATGTCCATGCTAGAGATGTGGTCACCAACCTCATTAGGCTAAAGGTTAACACAACTTCCATAATCGTTGTATACCCTAACCCTCCAACACATTTTAAGTTGTCTGAGATACAAAAAAATACAATATCATTTAAATGTAAACATTTCTTGTATGTGCTTCTGGTGACTTGGCACCATATTTTCCTTGCTGATCAAAAAGAGTCAGTAAATTAGGCCGCCAGTGTTTGTCTTGTTGCTGGTCAACTTTTCTCATCTTAAATCTGGCATTATAAGAGAAACTTAATGAATAAGAATGATGACACTGGTCACTTTACAGACAATTGCACTGTTGGTATCAATACTAGTGCAAATGAGTATCTAATCTTGCTAATGCTACAAGTAGTGATGAGTATCAAATTAACGATGTTGTGTGGCAGCCATAAGAGATATAAGGTTTCTCAAACTCAGTCTAAATAATTAATCTAATATGAAAAATAAATCTGAATTGTAAAATAGTCAATATTCAGTAGTTAAAATCATTACTTTAACCACAATTAGATTCGCACATGTTCTGGGTCTATGGTGATGGATAGTCGCTTTGATATCGTTTTATAGCAGCTGTCTGTGTTTACAGGTTACCACCTCACAGGCCTTCCAGTGGCTCTCCCAGCTTCGGCATTGCTGGAATGAGCAGCAGCGCCACTGCTATGTTAACATCTGCGATGCTCAGTTCCTTTACTCTTATGAGTATCTTGGGAATACGCCACGTCTCGTCATCACTCCTCTCACAGACCGGTAACTCTGTTATTCTGTGTATCAGTTTTCAGCATGTGTGTAATATTTGAGCACATTTACTGAAATCCAGTATTCGTAACCTGCATGTGTGTGTTTCTCTGTGGGTATTGCCAAGTGTAGGTGCTACATTACTTTGACTCAGTCACTCCATCTGACCATGAGTGGAGCCCCAGCAGGCCCAGCTGGAACAGGGAAGACTGAGACCACCAAGGATCTTGGTAGGGCTTTGGGCATCATGGTATACATCTTCAATTGTTCTGAACAGATGGACTACAAGGTTGGAAATTCAACAGCCACTTTTTAATGATTTATTTCACTGAGTTCAGGTCTTGATTAGATGGTTCAGTAAGTAGACATCGTATCTTTTTTTTTTAAATGTTCAGTCAATTGGAAATATCTACAAGGGTCTGGCCCAGACTGGAGCATGGGGCTGCTTTGATGAGTTCAACCGTATCGCTGTGGATGTTCTGTCAGTCGTAGCAGTGCAGGTCAAAACAATACAGGACGCCATTCGCTCAAAAAAGAAAAGGTAAGAAAGGGAAGTTTATTGCTTGCACTGTTAAATTTTGTAACAGCATACACATTAACAACACATTTTGAAACCGCACAGGTTCCTGTTTCTGGACAAAGACATTGTCATAAAGCCCTCTGTGGGGATTTTTATCACCATGAACCCGGGATATGCAGGCAGAACAGAGCTACCTGAGAACCTCAAGGCTCTTTTCAGGTGGAAAAAGATACAGCTACTTATCCAACTCTGTGTTTTCATTCAACATGGATTTCATTGTCTGAATTGTCTGTGTCTATAGACCCTGTGCCATGGTGGTGCCTGACACTGAGCTTATCTGTGAGATAATGTTGGTGGCAGAGGGCTTTCGTGGTGCAAAGCTTTTAGCCCGGAAGTTCATCACTCTGTACACCCTCTGTAAAGAACTGCTCTCCAGGCAGGTAGGGGAAGTGTTTTCATTAGCATTGCTACATTTCTTAATACATCAACAATGAATCATTTCAGCTGTACCTCACGAGCTCAGTTTTCAATTTCTTCTAGTACTTTGTATGACATGATTTATGGTGAAAGTCCACAGCTTTACAGTCTTTTTTCTGTTAGGACCACTATGATTGGGGTTTGCGTGCTGTCAAGTCAGTTCTTCTTGTGGCAGGGACACTGAGACGAAGAGACAAGACTAGACCAGAGGATCAGGTTACTTTCATGCTTGTGTCACTTCACAGCTCCAATATGAAGAAACATTGTCTTACATAAGTGCACTCTAATATACAGGTGCTGATGCGTGCTCTGAGGGACTTCAATATGCCTAAAATTGTCACTGAGGATGTCACTATCTTCTTGGGACTTCTTGGTGACCTGTTCCCAGGTCTGGAGGTGGAGAGAGAGAGGAGCTATGAATTTGAAAATGCCATCCGAAAGACCACACTGGAGCTGCGACTCCAGCCTGAGGAGCCATTCATCCTAAAGGTAAGATTTGATAAACACCAGTGCTTTGAATAAGAAAGAAGGAATGTTTAACTGAACAGCTATGTTTTTTCAGGTGGTACAGTTGGAGGAACTTCTATCAGTGCGTCATTCTGTCTTTGTTGTTGGAAATGCAGGAACTGGGAAAAGCCAGGTTAGATTGCTTACATATTTATTCCCTGAGACATTTTGAAAGTAAACGATCAATTTCATTTTATAAGGCAGATGTCAAATATCAAGTTTATATTTTTAACAGATATTGAGAGTACTTCATAAAACATATGCAAACTTAAAGAGGAAGCCTGTGTGGAATGATCTCAATCCTAAGGCGGTCGACAGAGATGAATTGTTTGGCTTCATCCATCCTGGAACTCGAGAATGGAAAGATGGTAAGCAAAGTAATGGTTTTTAAACAAGAGTCACAATATTTGAACGTAATCTGCTCTAAATCATAATGGGTATTAACAGATGTTGTTATGTGTGTTCCACAATCTGTGTGTAAGGTTTGCTTTCATTGCTGATGCGAGAGCAGGCAAACATCTCCCACCTAGGACCTAAGTGGATTGTGTTGGATGGAGACATTGATCCAATGTGGATTGAATCACTCAACACAGTGATGGATGACAACAAGGTTCCTCCCTCCTGTTCACTCATACACTATCGTGCAACATATAGCAACTAAGGTGGTATAGATAGAAAAAGATGTTTTGTTACCCCTCCTTTAATAATCACTTCCTGGAGTGCGAGTCCTATTTTTTCCAGCGCAATTAATCATGTCACACACAGTTATCTTTTGCCTTTGAAATATTTTAAAACAAGTCTACCAAGCCTGATGAGATATGGAGGTGTTAACTTCATCATTTGGGTTGATTCCATTTTGAAAATTTAGATTTAGATTATATAACCTAAATGACAACACTTTGTAATGTTTTTCTTCAGGTCCTGACTCTGGCTAGTAATGAACGTGTGCCACTTACCTCTTCTATGCGACTGCTGTTTGAAATAAGTCACTTAAAAACAGCCACTCCTGCCACCGTGTCCAGAGCAGGAATCCTTTATGTTAACCAACAAGACCTGGGCTGGAATCCGTGAGTTGCAGTATTTTTATTCCACATAATACTAAAAGAGTTTTGGTGTTTAAATTAAATTCTGTTATGTGGTATCATCTCTACCTGTGTTGTGGGCTGTCATTGTGACACTATACTGAGTATATATTGCATTTGTGTATATTTCTTCTACTCGATAGATAAGAGAAATCGATTCAGATCATGATCAGATCAGATGAGCATAATATGATTCCTTGTATCATTTCTCAGCTATGTTGCCAGCTGGATTGACCAACGAGAAAGGCTTACAGAGAGGGCCCACCTCACTATACTGTTTGAAAAATATGTTCCTCGCTGTCTAGAAAAAATTAGAAACAACTTCAAGACCATAATTCCCATCCCAGAGAACTCTATGGTGCAGGTAGAAAACACACAGTCATGCACAGTGTTTTTATGTCTCCATTTGTATGCCAATTAAGAAAAAAAAGTCACTCTGAACTAATGATTTTTCTTCTTGTTCAGACACTCTGCACTTTGCTTGACTGCCTTCTAACACCAGGAAATATCCCATCTGACTCTCCACGTGAGCTCTATGAGACATATTTCACCTTTGCCTGTATCTGGGCTTTTGGTGGGGCCTTGTGTCAAGATCAGGTATTATGTTGTTTAAATTCTAGTGCATGAACCTATGGTTCAAGAATTGAATTTGCTTTTACATTTAAACTCATGCAGTATAGAGAAACAATAAGGGTATATTGGCACAAATATTTTTACATCCTAATAAAGATAATAAAATCTAGGCTTTATATCTTGGGTGCTCATACCTGTGTAAAATGATGGACCTGGACAAATCACCACTTGGTAACTCCTGTTATTCTTTGCTCTTTTCACTGCCTTCTTCTACAAGGTTTGATGGGTGATTCTGCATGGCACCTTTTACTTAGAAGCAAATCACAAATGTCAAGTGTCCAAGAATAAAGCACATAACACTGTCACTCATTTGGGCTAATGGTGGGGTTGCTCATTGCCATTGAAATCATATGAATTAATGCATCATTTTATGTCTTTTGATGATTTGACCAGCTCTGTGATTACCGGGTAGAGTTCAGTTACTGGTGGACCAAAGAAATGAATACTGTGAAGCTTCCAGCACAGGGGACAGTGTTTGACTACTACCTGGACCCTCAAAGCAGACGATTCCTGCCCTGGAGTGATACTGTCCCTCCGTTTGAAATGGAAACTTATACACCATTACAGGTGGGAACATATTATGTCGCTATGAAAGAGTAGCAGCCTTCATGTAACGCCAGAAACACAAACTTTTCAAAGCAGTTTGACAGATAACCACACAAACATGTACAAGAAGCAGCCTTCTTAGAAAAATAAGCAAAAATGAACAATGCAATCATATTAAAAATCTATGTATGCTTCAGTGAACATAATAAGAGAGGGTAAAGTCACGTCATGAGGTTATGGCTGGGTTGTTAGAGTGGATGATAGGCTTGCCACTGTGTCTGATTACCATCTACTTCACCCCATACCAGACTGTGTGGGGGTGAAAGCATGAGCAACAAGGCTCATGCTATCACCCACGCTCTATTGTCTTTCTTTATGCTCCTGCGTACAGCTGTGAATGCTCCAAAGGCTCTTGCTGAGACATAATTAGTGGGGTTTTGTTCTGAGCAAATGATGCTATTATGACAGAATAGTTGTGGTCTACTGGGGAAATACAAGAAATTATAAATCACATACAATTCACTGAACACATGTCTGTCAATAAATCACACTCAAAGAAAGGCATAATAACCATGTATGTTTCTGTTCTGTGTCTTCCTGCTGTTTCTATGATTGCAGGCTGTTCTGGTACACACAGCAGAGACTGTGCGTCTTCGGTACTTCATGGACTTGTTGCTGGAGAGGAGACAGCCAATGATGCTTGTGGGTAATGCAGGAGTGGGAAAGACTGCTCTTGTCAGGAACAAGTTAGACTCTCTGCCAGAGAGTTACATGACCACAAAAGTACCCTTCAACTATTACACTTCCTCCCTTATGCTCCAGGGTGAGTGGGGGGGGGGTTTGATTGCTCTGTGGTAGTATATCAAGTGAACTGTAGCTCCATCTGCTGGTAATTTTTAGCTTGAAAGGGTGGAGGGAAAGAAAATGTAACCTCAAGTACAGTATGCGTGCAATGAGATTCCATCCTTTCCAATGTTGGTTTGACTATGTAAAGATTTTGTTGCAAGCTCTTGTTGTCACCATTTTGAATGTGTGAGGTAACTGTGTGGATTATGAGTTTTTTGTTTCTCTTGTAGGGATCCTGGAGCAACCATTGGAGAAAAGAGCTGGTAGAAGCTACTCTCCTGTAGGCAACAAAAAGCTGGTTTATTTTTTAGATGATATGAATCTGCCAGCTGTGGACAGTTTTGGAACAGTGCAGCCTCATACCCTTATACGACAACATCTGGACTATGGTCACTGGTGAGAATATCCCACCCATTTAGTACCAGATGTGTGTCTGTGTATGTCTGATGCCACAGCATAAAACATTTTACCAAGATATAGTAGGTTTTGTTCTTAAAACCAAAACTTTCTTCTCTTCTATGCTGTCTGTAGGTACAACAGACAGAAACTGACCCTTAAAGAAATACACAACACCCAGTATGTTGCCTGTATGAATCCAACAGCTG
The DNA here is from genome assembly GCF_019176455.1 of Solea senegalensis. Taxonomy (NCBI): domain Eukaryota; kingdom Metazoa; phylum Chordata; class Actinopteri; order Pleuronectiformes; family Soleidae; genus Solea; species Solea senegalensis. The sequence continues at coordinate 133,351 of NW_025320904.1, read as the reverse complement.
GGAGCTTCAATATCAACCCCAGACTACAGGTATGTTACCTTTACCAACATAATTTTACTTTATTTATATCAATAAAGCATATCAGCATAATTTATTTTCCAACTCGGTGACAGGTTTACTTTTAAAACATTTCAAAGTTTGAATCATAGTTTAACTTAAGATAAATGTAATATCTTAAGATAATGTGTGAATTTCGTTGTCCTAAATTGTCCTGAGTCTTCAGTGTGTTGTCACAGCAAGTCTTAATCTCGAAGTAAAGGCATGAAGAAGAAGAATTTTTCAACCACTATAGTGTCACAAGGAAAACCAAAGTATAATAAATTAATCATGCAACAGATTTCAATGCAATATTTTATACTGAAGTGTTGGCATGACGAGGGTCTGTATTTTTTTTAATGCTGTACCAAATACCATGTCTGTTGTATATATGTATTTTCAAATAAATAGCTTTTACTGCAAAATATTCTGTATTTGAATTTTCCGGGGGTTGATTATAGTCATTCTGACACTAACATCCTTTGACAGTTAAAACTGCATGCTTATGGACAAAAATGTGCTTGTGCCTGTTCTCTCCACAGAGACATTTCTCAGTGTTTGCAGTGAACTTTCCTTCATCTGAGGCTCAGCTGTCGATCTTCAGTCAGATTCTCTGCACTCACCTAAAGCAGCAGCTTTTCAGTGCAGAGGTTCAGAGGAGCGCGGCGACTGTTGTCCATGCTGCCATCAGTCTTCATAAGAGGATGGTTCACAGCTTTCTGCCCACAGCAATCAAATTTCACTATACATTTAATCTACGAGATTTGTCCAGTGTCTTTCAGGTAGTGTTGATAGAAGGCAAGCTCTACAATTGAACCATGAATGAAATATGAAATATTTTTTCATATGCCTGTGTGTTTTAGGGAATTCTCTTTGCTGGACCAGAAAGTGTGAGAAACAGCACTGACCTGGCACTGCTGTGGCTCCACGAGTCCTGCAGAGTGTACTCAGACAGACTGGTAGATGACAAGGACCTGCAGTCATTCCGGAGGGTCCAGATGGAGACTGTGCATGAATGCTTTGAGGTGTCATACAGATTCTGTTAAACAATGGTAATTGCCAGTTGCTGTTCTTAACCTTTAGATAACAATACTGACTGAAAGAGTACTTTGTTATGCTTGTCTTTGTCCAGGGTATGGTATACAAAGAAGTCACAAAGCAGCCTCTCCTCTATTGCCACTTTTCCCAGACGGAAGAGGGAGCTTCCTATGCCCCTGTCACAGACTGGGCTGTGCTCAGGACAGTCCTTACAGATGCACTGGAGAGCTACAATGAGCTTAATCCTGCCATGAATCTGGTGCTTTTTGAAGATGCCATGCAACATGTGTAAGTATAGCCAGCTCACATATTAATCACAGCAAAGTTAGAGTATGTTCTTTTATAAATTTATAGGTCCAATGTGTAAGAATTAGTGACATGTTGTTCTTCTTCATTGGCTGCTCTGGCTAGTGCGTCTGTTTGGGTGGCTGCAGAAGCACAGCAGAGCATGATGGTAGCCTCTATAAATCAAGGCCCTCGCCTAAACAACACAGAAAAGGCTAATTTTAAGCTACATAAACCAGATATTTTTTTATTATAATGTGATTATAGGCTGAAACAAACATACTTATTTGTAGCATATTTCATTTTTTTTGCCAATAAAACCCTTAATGTTACACACTAGACTAGACTTGTTAAAAGACATTCTGTGCTGAGTTTATTGTTTGGAAGGAAACATGCATTTTTTGTGACCAGCTGTCGCATCAGTCGCATCCTGGAGTCTCCGCGGGGTCATGGCTTACTGGTTGGGGTCGGGGGCAGTGGGAAGCAGAGCCTGACTCGTCTAGCTGCATACATATCTTCTGTGGAAGTCTTCCAAATCACTCTAAGTAAAGGTTATACCATCCAGCACCTCAAGGTAAATATTGACTCCATAATGTATGACAGCCAAAAAACACGTTTTATTAAAATCTATAAAGTGACCTGCTGGTAGTTCCAATCCCCAGACAAGGTTTTAAGTATACAGTGTTGTTATGCCAATGTAAATAATTCACTTTAATCAAGTTATCTAAAAAATAGTATCTAGACCTCTCTGGTTCTTTCAGGCATCTTACAGAATATTGATGAAACTCTTTTGCTCATCTTCTCTATTGATGCAGGAAATAATTGTCAGATACTATTAAAAGCCACTGGGTAATATTTCAATATATTATTGATGAATTCAGCTTGTCAATTTAAACATTTCTTAGCCTGTTATCAAAGCATTACCATAGGAGTTGTCCTATCCTATTAATAATAGTTGGGCAATTTATAATATCTAATGTGTGAACAGCATTGGTGTTGATTTATGCCATTTGTGGTTGTATTTAGATGGATCTGACAGGTTTGTTTCTGAAGACTGGAGTGAAGAACCAGCGCGTGGCTTTGCTCCTGACTGACGCACAGATACCCGATGAGCGGTTCCTGGTCATTATTAATGACCTACTGGCATCGGGTCAGACCCAATCTCCATTTACCATTCTACTGTTTTTCACCTGTGTTGCCCAATGAACATTGCTCATACAGTATATATCTTTTATTAAATGTTTTTAATTGTCTATGGTTGTCCTTTCAGGAGAAATCCCAGTGCTTTTCAGTGAGGAGGAGATTGAAGGCATCGTGTCTAGTGTAAGACCTGAGGTCAGAGCCCTAGGACTGCTGGACAACAGGGAGAACTGCTGGAGGTTTTTCACTGAAAGAGTCCAACTGCAGCTCAAGGTCTGATTGTTTAAATTGCTTCTACTCCCGTGTGTTATCCATTAGTCTGTTCTGTGATTGGGCTTCTAATTTTTGTCTGAACAAGTTGTTCAATGCTCTACTATCATGACGATAACTATATGAGCTGCTTTTCATTAAAATTGTGCCATTACAGAGTGGAACTTTGTTTTTATAAGACGTCTCAGCGTGAGTTTGTGAAAGAAAAATATGGGCTTTATATGGTTTCGTAAAAAATGTGGTAAAATGATGTTCTTTAAAATGGAGTGGTTGAGCAAGTAGATTGCAAAAACTGCCACAGTGAACTGCTACAGTACTACACTGAGGAAGACATTATTTTGGTTGGCACTTGAATGTGCCATTACAGCTGACATTCACAACAAGAAATTAATGAGAAAATCTTGATCTCATGCAACATGTTTGAGCTAGAAAATTAAAGGCACAGCTGCTGTGTCATTTTATTACATATGTTTGACAAGCTGAATTAACAAGTGGGGGTTAAGAGGAAGGGAAGTCCCCTCTCAGTACACACATATGTCGTCTCGCTAGTCTATGCACCAGGGCCTCTGGTGGTGTCACCATCTGCTCCAGCCAACTGGGAATGTGGCTGCCTGTCTGTCCACATGCCAGTGTGATGAAAATGGGATCACTAAGAGCTGTCAGTTATGGATCCCCCCTCTGTGACCTGGGTTGTTTTTCTCATGTGCAGTTGGCCATATATCTCTTCTTACACTTGTACCTACATGTTTTTGTGCATGACTGCACTTCATCTCCCTGTTTCTTTGTTCGTAGGTGATATTGTGTTTGTCTCCTGTGGGCAATGTCCTCCGTGTTAGGGCCCGTCGATTCCCAGCCCTGGTCCAATGCACCACCATCAACTGGTTCCATCCTTGGACCACTGATGTTCTGCAGTCGGTCAGCCACCGGTTCATCCAAGAGATTGAAGGCATTGAGGTCAGGCCTCCTTCTTCTTCTTTGGCATTTTTACAGCAGTTTGCATCCATAATGTCGTATTACTGCCTCTTTCCACTGTGTCTTTTGCACACCTTCAAGTAATTGAACCCCAGTACTTAATATCACCATCTCTTTCTTTTTCAAACAGCAGTGTTGGGCAGTAACGCATTACTCAGTAATGTATTGGAGTAAAAGTACTTCTTTCCCCAGCAACGAATAGTGTAAGGCATTAAAATTTTCAAAAGAGTAATAATACTACAATTACTAAGCTAAGTAACATTACTGCAGTTTTTGCTTTGAGAAGCTGCCATGTTTGCAGTTGTTTGGTTTGGCTGCTAATTTTAACTCAATAAAGTTCGATAAACTTTTTAAAGGAGTAATATATAATAAGTAACTTATTACACTTCCTGAGCTACTTGCCCAACACTGTCTAATAGACAAATTCTAAATGAATTGATTATTTTGTGGATTAGATGTCAGAGATGCATCTGTGGGTGTGATGTACAACATTTCCCTAGGTTTGCCATATACCCCCCCCAATCCAGACTTTAATGAACACCTTTTAATTACTACAGTGCAGCTGGATTAACTTTTCCATAGATCCCTCATCATTAGTTCTTCTGCTGTGTTACTGACAAATTGCTGAACACATGCCTGGAGACTCACTGTGAGTGCAGGCATATCATTGTTTTCCATCATGGCAGCGGAACGATCACAACCCAGGATCATTTATGTTAATGAGAGAAGAGTGATTAAGCACATAACGACCCTCTAAGGAGGCACAGCTGTCGCCACCAGGAATTGTCATCGCATATGCGAACATGTGCCAGATTGTTACTATGCACTGTGTATGTGTGTGTATGTCTGGATAGCCATGTGCAGGAAAAATGTTTCGTGGCTATGCCAGCTGTAGTGCTTAAGAAGTTGTATTAGTGCTAAGTAATAACTGTGAGGCAACTTAAGCTCTTTTATTATTATTAGTAAAAGATAGGAGTACTATTTGTATGAGGCTAGTAGTAAAATTAATAATTAATACCTTGTATTGAAGGAGAAAGGAATGTTGTGTGACTTTAAATCAAGGTGCATTATCAGCAAAAATATTTTGAAGAGTTGAAACTTATTAGAACTTATATCTAAAAGTCATTAGTGATTGGGTTTTTTTTTCTTAAAGAGGCAGGAATACAAGTAATGAAATGATCATTTATTTAAAGTTAGAAATGCACAGCCCACTAATAGTGGTTACCCAAGGCCAATCAATATGAACTTCTTTCGCATCTCAACTGAACATAGCATGCTTTATCAAAAACCATTATATCAGATCTTAATTAATAATGATTTTTCCCTACTGGCCCCATGATCATTAACAATGACTTTTTGTGAATTATGGTTAGGCTTGATCCTTGTATTCTTTGCTCATTTGTTTTGGCTTTAATTGATCGCTAACTGTATGAGTAATGGACACTGTGTCTCATTGAGCACCATATGATGAATACCTTGTTGGGATGTAGTAGAGCAGCAACTGAAGGCAGAGTTCAGAAAGTTGGAGGACATCAGTGATAATGTAAACATTGTGCATGTCTTACAAGCTGCATGGTGGCCTAAACACATTATTTTCATAGAGATTTCAAAGCCCAATCACTCCTGGTGACTGCACCTAAATTTCAGATTGAGTAAGTCAGGGCCATCCAAGTAAGATGGCAAAACTTGTAGATGAATTCAAAATTTATGAAGATAATATTTCAGTCCCCATCAGGTTGGGGATGTTAAACTCTACTCAATCCAGTTCGCCCTCTTCTCCCCTCTCCCCCGCTTGTCTGCTTATTTTTACAGCCTGCCGTCCAGGAATCCATCAGTCTTTTCATGGCCTACGTTCACACTAGTGTCAACCAGGCAAGTGAAAAATACCAGCGCAATGAGAAGAGGTACAATTACACCACCCCCAAGAGTTTTCTCCAGCAAATCACACTGTACAGAAACCTTCTGGAGAAGAGCCGGGCTCAGCTCCAGCACAAGATGAACCGGCTTGACAGTGGCCTTCAAAAACTACAAACCACCGCTGCTCAGGTAAATATCTTTATTATATATCATTGGGGCTAATATTAGGGTTTAGGGTCCAAGGCCAAGGATATTAGAAATAGTGTAAATCTCCTTGTTGCTTTCCCCCTGACATTAAGTATACATATATTACACATTCAAAGTAATAATATTATAACTGTTTTAGGTTGAGGATCTACAAGCCAAACTGGCATCACAAGAAGGTGAACTGATCCTTAAAAACCAGGATATCGAAGCTTTGCTCGGAAAGATTGGACTGCAGACTGAGAAAGTTAGAAACAAGAGAGAAGCTGCAGATGTTGAGGCACAAAAGGTGAGATATTTTGTCATATATTGGTTTTCATACAATTACATTGAAGTGATTTATCAATACTGTACCATATACAAATTTACTACATAGTATTTTTGTGATATTGCTCATTATGGTTACTTCTGTGCAGGTGGTGCTCATTCAGGCAGAAGTGTCAGTCAAACAGAAAGACTGTGAAAATGACTTGGCCAAGGCAGAGCCATCATTGACAGCTGCCACAACAGCACTGGACACCCTCAATAAAGTGCTTCATTTTATCTGATTTAACACATTTTCTTTTGAATCTTTAGTAAATGTAAATATTAAGTGGTACTCATTATTGTTTTTTAGATGAATCTTACTGAGCTGAAGGCCTTTCCAAACCCTCCAGTGGCAGTGATCAATGTAGTAGCAGCTGTGATGGTTCTGTTAGCCCCCCGTGGTCGAGTGCCTAAGGATCGGAGCTGGAAGGCGGCACGGGCCTTCATGGGCAAGGTTAAGCTGTCATAATGTCAATCACATCTGCCTGATTAATGCCAAACTAATTTGTGTGTGGGCCTTGACCCTGGCCCTGCCCAGCATCTCACCATTGCTCACATTACAGCTGGAAGGCTCTATGAATATGCTCCTTCGCCTGGAGAGCAAGTGTGTTAACCATTTATCAACCTATAGTGACTATTAATGCAAGTAAAATGTGCATTTTTCCCAAAGCCAGAGGAATTTAGCATGAAATTGGGGTTAACTATAGTATTATTTTCCAGAAATAGTTGCCACATTTAAGACATAATTAGGTTTTTGAATAGTTTTCTATACACGTATGTCTGATACTGTGACACATGCCTCTTATTTAGATTAAAAAACATCAAGGCAGCATGAGTTAAAAAGGTCATTATCATTGTAGCCTAGTGTAGAGTGGGAACACATGAAATAGGGAAATGCAAATTTATATTTTTACCTCCACATCGATCTTCATTCAGGATATCAATGTATTCGTATACTAATATGACTTGTACTGTATAGTCTGTAATCCCTGAGTTGTATTAAACTTTAACATTTAGCAGACACAGTTCCACAACAAAGAATATATTTTATATATATAATTAGATTAGTATGAATCCATATTAAGATAATGTGTGGAGCTTAATGAGACAGATCTTATATGTATATACTGTATACATATATATATATATATATACATAATTAAAATTAAATGAATCTAATGATGAGACTGAAGATAATAACACATGGAGGACACAATCTGCTCACCCTTCCTATTACCTCACCTGTCAGAACTTTGCATTCAAATCAAAATACTGTTGTTTTTGTTTGCATGGTGAGCTTCCACATCCACAAAAAAACCAGAAAGTACATGTTATTTATTTTAAAGCCATTAAATCTGTATACAAACATACTTACGTTTTGCCTAGTTGTTAAAATTCATAACCGTTAAAGTCCAAGTGTCCAGTGTGCACATTATTGAATCCCATGCTTCTGTGTTCATGTCTGTCAGGTGGATGATTTCCTCCAGGCCCTGGTGTCATACGACAAGGAGCACATCCCTGAGTCCTGTTTGACTGTGGTAAAGCAACAGTATCTGAGAAACCCGGAGTTTCACCCTGACCTTGTTCGAACCAAATCTACAGCTGCAGCTGGTCTCTGTGCCTGGACCATTAACATTGTCAAATACTACGAGGTCAGTCAACGCCTTCACTTCTTAGCTATGATAAATGTTGTATACATTTTGTGCAACAAAATTGTCCATGTTCTTGGTCTCATTTCATGAAGTTTTCCTCCTTTTTGCAGATTTATTGTGAGGTGATTCCAAAGAGACATGCATTATCACAAGCTAATACAGAGCTAGAAATGGCTACTGCCAAACTGCTTTCAGTTCAAAAGAAACTGGCTGTGAGTGAAATCATTATACTTTATTCACATAAAGCTGTTAAGCTATAGAGAGTGTGTATTTTCTTAATAATGTTTAACTTCCGTTGCCCAAATTTGCTTTGTTTCACCAGGACCTTGATGCCAGTGTTCAGAGCTTAACAGCTCAGTTTGAAAGAGCTACAGCTGAGAAAATCAGCTGTCAGGAAGAGGTGGCACATACCAACCACACCATCGAGCTGGCCAATCAACTAGTCAAGGGCTTAGAGGTAAACAAGCAGAGATGGACGAGTTTGATGGTGTTGCTGGGGGTGACCTGGCATAACGTAAACTGTTAAATCTCCGGGGACACACATGAAGAGGTGCTCGAATTGCATCAATAATCTGGACTAGAGTTTGTTATGTTTTGGCAGCGTTTCCTGACATTTGTATGAGTGGTTCAGGAAAAAGGCAGATTTTACAGCCTGGCCCAGCAGCATCCTGGGGACTTGTGAGACAGGTAGAGAGGGCTGGACCACAGTAAACGCATGGCTGAACTGGGCAACTGGTAACTGAACTGCTTCCAAATGTAGAAAGGAAGGGAGATGGCATGTGCACTACACTAACACTGCTCTCAGTCAGTGCTGCAGAGTGTGTGTGTGTGTGCGTGTGTAATAACAGTTCACTCGAAAACCTTCTCATGAAATATAACTGTATGTAGTACATAAATGTCAAATGTTTCAGATTTGCATGATTTGTTGAATAGTATATTTAACACTTGTTAAATATAACGTGTTGCTGTGCGTGGCTTTTTTTGACTGCAGTCTCTATTATCCTTATGCATGATAATATGAAATGAAAGATGGTAATTTAAGGGGCTTTTTTGTAAGTTTCACTTTCTTATTCTACAAAATAAATGTGGTTTGCATGGAACAGCTTGGCTTTTAAGCATATCAAGATAAATGTTTTGTCTTTATGGCATTGACCTGGAAGCAATAGTGTTCAGACTAATAAATCAGGCCGTCTATATTTAATCATTAACTTACCTCAAAGCCTCAACATCTGTTGGAAATTAACAGTGTCTCACCCTGGACTGAGTGATATTACAGGCAATCCATAATACATTAGAGTAAAATTATAGTGATTTTTAACTGTCTGAAAATTTATTATGTGACATATTCTAAATCCACAGCCCCTTGTAAGAAAATGCCATGCCTGATTTATTGTTGTAGGGCTGTCACAGTGCTAGTATTGAAGGTTTAAATGAATGCTATATTGATGCTGAGTGAGTCAAACTTGCAAAGCTATTTTAAAGGAAGTGCAGTTGAATGCCTTAGTGCTTACTTTTCCTGAAGTGGCAGGTGACTCAGCACATGAATTTCCCCGCGTAGTAGATTTTTCCCTCGTCTCTTTGGTTTCAACTAAGTTTCATATATCTTTGCATATTTTTTTAAATTGTCTTTAAGTCTTGTTTTGTGTCTTGCAGTCAGAGAAGGAACGGTGGTCCCAAGCACTTGTTCAGTATGAAGAGCAACAGAAAACGCTGTGTGGTGATGCCCTCCTCACTTCAGCATTCGTCTCTTACATGGGATATTTTACGAGGCAATATCGCATTGAGCTCTTTAACAATGCGTGGATCCCCTTCCTTCAGTCTCAGATGGTAATGCCTGTTTCTTTTTTTTACAGTCTCGGATTGCAGTGAAATATTTCTCTACAAACATCCACCGTAAAGTCTGTGAGCTGAAGCTCATCTGTCTCAGCAACCTTTATTGCTCCAACTGCGCTGACATCATAACGTGATTTCTGTTCCAGGTCTCCACACCACTGACAGAGGGCCTGGATCCCATCCTCATGCTTACAGACGATGCCACTGTTGCTGCCTGGCATAACCAGGGCCTGCCAAATGATCGGATGTCCACCGAGAATGCTGCCATCCTGACCACTAGTGAGCGTTGGCCGCTCATGATTGACCCACAGCAGCAAGGCGTCAAGTGGGTCAGAAACCGGCTAGGGTCGGAGCTGAAGGTGGTGCAGCTGGGACAGAAAGGGTGAGAAAGGGATTATGTATGTATCAATTTACAATCAAAGTGTCCTGTTTTACTATTCGCTAATGTGCTTTTATACCACAGAAATTTGCTTTGCAGCGTATCAAAAACACTGAAATTACTTTATTTACTTTTGTTTTTGGCTTCCTCAGGTTCTGCATACACTGTATTCACAGCTCAGCCACATCACAACATTTTGGCAATATTTGGTTGGAAACAATTTCCAAAAAATCACCATCATTTTCCAAAATCATTACACAAATATCCCAAGTATGGTTCGATAACAATATTTTGTTAGAAAATGAATATCTTGTTAGAAGAATAAAACAAGTCATTTTTTTTGATATGATAAAAATAAACTTGAAATTTGCTTTTGTATTCGCAGGTATCTTGATGTGATTGAAGTAGCCCTCAGTAGTGGTGAGACAGTTCTGATCGAGAATCTGCCCGAAAAGGTCGACCCCGTCCTCGAGCCTCTGCTGGGAAGAAACACTATCAAAAGAGGAAGGTCAGTTACGGAACTACAACATTGCATATACACCGTTTTATGTAGAAAGATCGAGGATACGAAAAACATAAATGGAGCAACAAACTAGCTTTAACAAGTTTAAATACTGTTGTCGCCATCCAAAAACCATTTAAATCAATGTATGGTCTTTATATCACTCCAGATACACAAGTCAATTTGCCCACAGCCCATCAAAATGTGTCCGCGGTGTGAGACAATAGGGGCAGATTTACCAGATGGTTGAATCTTAGTGAGCATTGAAACACCAGTAAGACATGACTGAATGCTTTATTATTGCCCACTCTGTAGAGTATAAATGAATTTGTGGCACGTGTTCTGAATCCCTGTGGCCACCATATTGATTGGCCCCTCAAGATGTGTGATAGATGTATATTTGTGTGTTCATATTCTTTAGGTGCGATGAATATTGAACAGCTGAGCCTCAGTGTAAAGAGAGCTGAATTGAAGACAGTCATGGTTATGTATAAGGACTCCTGTCTGCCACAAAAAAGCTGGCATGTAACACACTTAATTCACCAGTCCTCCATCATAATGGCAAACTCAATTCAGCTTCAATAATTCCACTGCCCTGATAGATGATTTGTCTGCATTTATTTATTTGGAAAAGGAATGATAAAATTACTGAGTCAGCTTTACACTCACTAACATGAATCATTGCATGCGGATTATCTTAAATCACAACCTGCTGTCGTTTGTCCAAGTAGTGAGGTCATGTTTGGGGATTTTGTGTCATTTAATTAAAAATAAGGCTGTACCACTAATGCTATTTGATATAAGAATCTCTAACTCACACATGCATCCAAAAATGATAAACATACATGATATACAAATATACAAACATGGCTTCTACGGCTCAGTGAAATCTACTTTCCTTTTCTTAGTCAACAGCTGAGTTGGCCTCAACAGGCAAAGCCCAGCTTTATTTTTAAAATTTACTGAATATGGTAATCTACATGGAAAAAACATATACACAATTGACAGTCGGATTTCACTTTAACCTGTAAAAAATGTTCTGGCTCTTGCCACAAACAGATACTTCATATAGAGTACATAATCATATATATGATTATGTACTGTATATGAAGTATCTAAGTCAAGTATGAGCTTCACCTGAAGTCCTGTCGGTCCAGATGTAACAATTCATCATGGTAAATCTGATTATAAGTTTATCCCTTGTAGATGACCCACACACTTGTTTCTGTCGATGATTAATACAACCTGCTGGGGCAGCCATGATGGATCTGGTAGGGCTTCCACAGCTGAAGTTCATTAATAATTGGAATGTTGTAGAGTGTGAAGTAATGAATACTAATTATTCCTTTCATGGCTGATGGAAGACTACAAGCCAATCCATCAGAAAGGACTTTAATTTGGTGGAGTAATGGTTCTATCAATAGTACATTAATTCTGGCTTGTGAAGATATAGAGTTGAACCAGACCCAGGCCACGAGGAACCTGTGCTGTAAAATTGGGGCCTTTGCCTGACATCTAAGGGGTAATTAGAGAAAAATGAAAAGCCACCAGGTCGTCAAGCAAGCGCTAATTTAATTGAAATGCAGGAACAGATAAAAATTGGATGCTGTGGACGCAATCTGTCATATTTATTCATGAATATTTGTCTATAGTATGAGAGACATTTGGAATCAGAATGAAGTTTTTTCATCTGTGGAAGTTGCAGATGAAGTGAAGTTGACTCACTCATAAGCATCCAGTCAAGTTTCAAAATACAGAGTTTACAGTGTCACGATTCAAATGTTTACTGTTGCCATTATGGTCATTGTTATCGCTGTCATAATTACCCTTTTATTTAAACTGTCTACATCATCATCATCATTTTCTTCAAGAAACAGTGACATTCTTAATCGTCGTTACTTTAAAAGTGAATGTAGTAATGTAGTATGCTATTATATTAAATTATGTATTTGTTTTGCAGGAAAAAAATAGATTTGTATCAATTTGTTTATTGCAAACTGAAACCAAATACTCCTAACATGAAATATCAGTGTATTTGCTGGGAAGAGCAGCATTTTAAGGCACCTCTCCTGTACTGCATCAGCCTCATGACCAAATCTGTTAATTTATTTTATTGCCTGTTTTCTTTTACTCTTTCTTTTGTCTGTGTTTTTCACTTCATGCATGTTGTTAAACACTGGCACTGATTTTCAGGTACATTCAAATTGGGGGCAAGTTGTGCGAATACAACAGTAACTTCAAGCTCATACTACACACTAAATTGGCCAATCCCCACTTCCCTCCTGAGCTCCAGGCCCAGACCACACTCATCAACTTCACAGTGACTCCTGTGGGCCTGGAGGAACAGCTGCTGGGACAGGTAGTGTCCCGGGAAAGACCCGACCTGGAGGCCCTAAAGGTGAACCTTAAAGCATTTTACAAAAAGATGTTAAAGCTCAAGTCTGTCATTTTTTTTTAAATCTTATTTGTTGAAATCCTCTTATTGTCCGGATAATTAGATTTGTGTCAACATTTTCACGAAGACTTTTTAGGAAGCAAACAACACAAACACAAATTGCAAATACAACAGCGATTTAACCATTCAAAAATATTGTATTTCATTTGTTTGAAAATACACTTTTTGATCGAAATGTTGTTCCAACTCTTGTGCCTGTGCACTCCCTGATTTGGGAGTCCTGTCTGTCCTTTAGTCGATGCTCCTTCCTCAAAACACAACACTGCCTAAAGCCAAGTGGAGGAGAAAGAGCAGTGATGACATTTTTGTTAATACTGTTTACACCATGTTTGAATTACCTTTAAGAAAACACTGAACTTCTCTTTGTTTTTATTGATTTTTCTATTAGGACATGAAGAGGATTTTAACAAAAAAAGATAAAATTGTGTAGAGCTTCAACTGATCAGTCTACATGAAACTTGTTTGCATTAAAGTGATGTTTTTTAAATGCAAGTATCTTGGTCGATGATAAGAAATCTGAATTGTTTTGTGTATATTCTCTAAGCTGGAGCTGACCACACAACAGAACCACTTTAAGATTGAGCTCAAGCAGCTGGAGGATGACCTGTTGAGTCGACTCTCTGCAGCCGGTGGTAATTTTCTGGGTGATATTTCTCTGGTGGAGCAACTTGAGAACACAAAGACCACAGCTGCCCACATCCAGCACAAGGTTAGTCGGTCAGACTGTTGTTGAGTGCACTTTTTTTTTTGTCACTCAAATGTTTTTGAATGTCATGCAACAACAAGTGCCTCATTTTATTGCATTAACTTCAAATGATATGTGGTTTGAATATGTGTAATGAGAGGGATTTGGAGCATGACTGAGAGCCTAATAGCTCATTTTGTGCATTTGGCACACGCAGGTGGTGGAGGCCAGAGAGAACGAGACAAAGATCAACGAGGCGCGAGAACTTTACCGCCCAGCAGCTGAGAGAGCATCACTCCTCTTCTTCATCATCAGTGACCTCAGCAAGATTAACCCTATGTACCAGCATTCTCTCAAGGTGAAGGATTTATGCCTGAAGTGCTCTCAGGGGGACAAACATGATTTTTGCATTATTTCAAATAATACACAGTCCATTTAGACCAGTATTCTATTGGATTTTCTTTGTTATATCAGCAGTGCTGGTTAGAAATCGGGTTAAATGTACTTTTCTTTACCCATGTGTTATCTGTTTAGTTCTCAGTTCAGTGCAGAGCTTGGGCTCATGGCCGTTTGACAGCACTGATCCTCCCTCTGGTTGTGTTTCAGACCTTCAACTCAGTGTTTAACAAAGCGATGGAGCATGCAGAATGGGACGAGGATGTGAGGACCAGAGTGCACACCCTCACAGAGGCCATCACCTATTATGTATTCCTGTACACCTGCCAGGGCCTGTTTGAGAGAGACAAGTTAACCTTCTTGTCACACACTGCCTTCCAGGTGAGAGACTTAGGGCCGCCTCAAAGGTGGAGCGTCCTGTCATCCTCATCAATCAAAGTACTTTTCTGCCCCCACATTAACTTCAATTAAAAGCAGTCAGCAGGACCATACGCTGCCATTGATTACCTCTCACACCCTGCTCTGTGGCTGCTGTTCAGACAGTTGGTTCTGACAAGGGGGCTGGTTCTGATGGCATAATGCAATTATCTGTCACCGCGGCAACTGTTTTCGCCTTTAAAAAAAAAAAAAGCTGCTCTGAAGGCTGCCCTTCATGTGGCATTTCCACATTCACATGTGATTTATCAACCTGTATGATTTTAACCCATTCCTGTTGCCAAAGAGATCAATGCAACACACTATATCATAACAAACTTGCTTTTGTCCTTCCCTTTAGATTCTGCTCAAACACGGTCTGATCGATGCTGAGGAATTTGACTTGCTGCTGCGTTTTCCTGTGGAAACAAGCAAACATTGTCCTGTGTCCTTCCTCTCTGCACATAGCTGGGGAGCCATTAAGGTACAGTGTATCATAAGATACCCATGGGAGGGTATTTTATTTAGGGAGAGTATGCAATAAAATATTAACTATGTACAGTATATATCTTCAAGAAGAGTACAGTACAGTAACAATATGGTTAACAGTTTTGTAATGGGCAAGTAATGGACAATTTGGAGAGTTAATTTCAACTTTATAACATGGTAATTATTCATTTTGATTCACAAACATTGAGTGAATGTGTTACACTGATGGTGGTAGTCAGTTGCTATAAGGATATTGTTTTGGAAAGGACATTAGTGTTATTTAGTAACACTTTATAACCATAGTTTTTGCCGCAATGGAAATTGCATTAGAAATAAGATTAAGCCATTTTCTTTACCATACTATTGCAATGTTGTAACTGAACTGTAATGTAAAGTATTACCAGCAGAGACTAATTGTACCAGGTTTAAGCAAAACTGTGTTGTTTTTAGTTTGCAACCACATATTATTGCTATATATACTATTTTACACATTTAATAAAGAGAGGTCTTATAATGTTTATGTGATTAGACAATTTCTACAATGGAGAACTTCAGTGGACTGGACAGAGATATCGAGAGTTCACCAAAGCGCTGGAGGAAGGTGGTTGAATCCAGCTGTCCTGAAAAGGAAAGACTTCCTCAGGACTGGAAGAACAAGAGCTCCCTCCAGAAGCTCATTATCCTGCGAGCACTTCGCCCTGATAGGTTAACCTATTCACTGAGGTGAGTGAATGACATGGAGCATGTAGCAAAATGAGCTAATCGTATTTGAATCTTTTTCAAGTGATGAGCAGTACGTCATTTTGCTTCTCTGACAATGTTTCCTGACAGGAACTTTGTGGAGGAGAGCATGGGAACAAAATATGTGGAAGCTGCCAGGCTTGAATTTGAAAAGCTGTACGAGGAAAGTGGCCCCTCAACCCCCATGTTCTTCATCCTCTCACCTGGAGTGGATCCACTCAAAGATGTAGAGAAGCTAGGTATCATGTTTAATGTTTTTTGTATTTGCACATCCACATCACTTAGCAGGGTTAAATATTCAAAGTGTCCCTTTTGTTGCAGGCTTGAAGCTGGGATTCTCTCTCGACAAAGGCACTTTACTCAATGTGTCCCTGGGACAGGGGCAGGAGGAGGTAGCTGAATGGGCTCTGGAAAATGCCTCCAAACTGGGACACTGGGTCATTCTGCAGGTAGGGAGTGTTACTATTTAGTGACCAGATCACTGCAGTGACATCAGGCTGCTCTTCCACTTAGCCGCCAGTATTGCATGTAATTTCATTATCTACTCCACCAAGCAAGTGAAATAAACTCAATTTGGTTCGATAAAAAACATAATTGGCTGCATCAGCTCCATAAATGCTGCCTTTACAGAAGTCTTTAGCAAGAAACTGAAGGTTTGCCAGTGTTTTGGCTTCCGATGTTTGGCTCTGGGTTTCTGATGTTGTTTTAATTCATCTTTATAAACTTAAAACCTTTTTTTAAGCTGCAATGTATAATTATGCTGATATTTTTTTTTTTATTTATTGTTGTTGAACTTGTTATTCTGCCTCTGTTGGATCTGTGTGAACAGGAATGGTATTGGTCCTGACTGAGGGAGCGTTTGTGTTTACACACCAGCAGCGCAGGGGAGGGCGGGGATAAGAAACATTTATCCCGTTACACACTGCTGAACGACTGGGTTTTTTGAGCTGTAAAAATCACTTTTACCAACACTTTGTGTTTTTTGTCATACTCCAAATGACAAATCACTTCCTCGACACAACAAAAGGATTTCTGCGGATGAGATCCAAACACTGCAACTGCCAAACACAGAGAGAGTCATGTGGAGCTGATCAGGCTTAACCAGACATTTGTTTATATTTAGACGTTTGTGCACAACAGTTTTAATGTTGTGATTTCTCGTTTTCCAGAATGTACACCTCGTGGCTTGCTGGCTGCCTTCTCTAGATTCTCTCCTGGAGACGGTAGCGGTGGACTGTCACCCCAGCTACAGGGTGTTCATCACCGGTGAACCAGCACCAAGTCCTGAGCAGCATGTGATCCCTGGAGGAATACTGGAAAACGCCATCAAAATTACCAACGAGCCACCCACTGGCATGAATGCCAGTCTGCACACTGCCCTCAACAACTTCAATCAGGTGTGTTAAACATTTTGAATAACCTCTACTAATATACATTTCATTTGATGACATTCACTGTATTGTGTATGACATCACATCTCTCTCTCTTTTTTTGCAGGACACTCTGGAAATGTGTTCCAGAGAGCAGGAGTTCAACTCCATGCTTTTCTCCCTTTGCTTTTTTCATGCTTGTGTTACAGAGCGCCGTAAATTTGGTCCCCAAGGGTGGAACCATAACTACCCCATCAGCACCGGAGACCTCACCATCTCGGCAAACGTCTTGTATAACTACTTAGAGGCCAACACCAAAGTATTTCCACCACTACTTTTCAATATAATTCAACTTTCTATATTTTATTTAACTTTTTTTACTGACCTTTCTTGCTACTTCTTTCTTATCCTGTGTACATTGTTGATAATAATGGAGTTTGCGGTGTCTGCAATTACTTGTTGAATTCTTTTATAATTTGCAGGGGGGGGGGCATTTCATTCTCATCTTTTATTCGAAATTTCTTTGCTCTATAACGAAGCCTATAATTTAGCTTTATTTCACAAAGACAAAAAAAAAAATCATTGTCATGGTGCTGCAACTTGCACTACTCCTAATGTATTTCTCTTACAGCTCCTATTACTCCGGTCACAACCAATTATGTCTGTGAGGTATTCTGCCCTCCAAAAACGAATGTCCTTCATTATGTTAACCAAACAGTAACCTGTATGTGCGTATACAGAGGATTCATTAGGGGGGCAATGAAGCGTTATCCTAAATGTAATTACATGCAGCCAATGTGACAGTCCACAACGCTACATAAGTGATCACTGTAATTAGAGCTGATGAAGGAAGCAATTTGCAAAACAATACAGGTACAAATGATTGTGAACCTCCAGCTTTTGTAATTTGTTATGAATCACCCCTTCTTTTCTTCCTCCTTCACCCTCACAGATCATAATCTTACCGAGGAGAAGACTCCTCTGTCACACCTTGAATCAATTCGTGTAAAGAAATATAATTTTGTTAGATATGCCGACAGTTATCCTGATCTAAAGAGCTCGTTTAATGAGATAATGCGGTTTGTGCGAGAAGTTTCAAAGGAATGGTGGAATAATGCCAAAATGAAACTAAAGTATCGTTGAAACAATTCAAGAATATTCCTCAATTATCGTTATAATTACAAAACATTTTGACAATGATTTAAAGGCACAGCATCATCATTATTATTATTATTACAGTTATTATTATTATTATCATTATTATTATTACAATATCTGAAAAGTATAATACATGTGTCTCCTCTGTGTCTTTTTAAGTCCATGCTGGTGCCTTGGGAGGACTTGTGTTTTCTTTTTGGAGAGATCATGTACGGAGGACACATCACTGATGACTGGGACAGGAGACTGTGTAAGACCTATCTGCAAGAATTCATGCATCCAAAAATGGTGGGTTTCCTCTCTTTTGTGTTTGGTTTCAAGAAATTGTGCCACAAAATATTAATATCAACGATTTATTTATTTATTTGGGTTCAGTTCACCTCGTCATTTTGGAACACAGTCGTGAAGTTTGCTCTCGTTTTGAAATGATAAAGAAAATGTGCAGTTTTGTTAGTGTTATCAAGGTAAATGGTGCCCTCTTGGGATGCAAACCTGAACTGCCATCATGAAGTCTTTGCAACCGCTCATTTTTAGCTCCTCACTTTTGTAATTTCACCACAGCTGCCGAATCACACGTGTATTATATGTATTAGGTGATTTTGAAGAGGGATGTTTCATCTGGAATTCAGCTGTTTCACCTCCACAAAGGAGTGAGACTAACCTTCTGGCAGTTTGCTTTCACAGCCAAACAACGCTGACACTCATTCTCCCAAAAAAACAATTTGAACAATCAGACGTCAATCACTGTGTTTAGTTGTAAGTGCAGCAAATGGCTTGTGCGTGTGCTGCTGTTAATCATTTTCAATTTTAAAACTGGATCAGACTTTTTTGGGTTAGACTTTAACTGTCAAGATAATCGTTGCATAACAAACATTCTCCCACGCTGTCATTCCTTTTGTTTTTGTTTCTTTCAAATGTCTTAGTTTGAAGGCGAGCTCTCTCTGTGTCCTGGCTTCCTGGCTCCGCCGTTCATGGACTATAGTGGTTACCACAGTTATATTGACAAGCATCTTCCACCTGAGAATCCCACACTCTATGGTCTCCCTCCAAATGCTGAGCTGGAGTGCCTCACTGTCACCTCAGACAACCTGCTAAGGACTCTGCTGGAGCTGCAGCCTCCCGACTCCTCCAGAGGAGAGGGAGCGGCTCAGAGCACAGAGGAGAAGGTGTGAACAGGAAAGAGAAAAGAAGAGAGAGGAGAGAGAACAATGACAATGACCTACCTGCATGAATAATCATGCCATGTTTGTCCCATTTGTCAGGTGAAGACCATCATTGAGGACATCCTTGAAAGGCTTCCAGAGGAGTATAACATGACAGAGATGAGCACAAAGACGACAGAGCGAAGCCCCTACATTTTAGTGTGTCTGCAGGAGTGTGAAAGGATGAATCTGCTGCTGGCAGAAATAAGGAAGTCTCTCAATGAGCTGGATCTTGGTCTGAGGGTACGATCAACTGTGACTCTGCTGCTCACACAACAACAACCTTCTATCAACACTAAAAGCTTGTATTCTCTTTGTGCAGGGAGACCTCACCATGTCCTCCAGTATGGAGACGCTGCAGTCCTCACTGTTCAATGATTCTGTCCCCGACTCCTGGGCCAAACTGGCTTATCCCTCGACTAAAACACTGCCACAGTGGTACAGCAACTGTTTCTAATACTCAGCAATGCTCTCACGTCTGGACTTTCCTTTAACCTCTGCTCTCTTTAGGTTTGCTGATCTAATGTGTAGCTGTCATGAGCTGGACAGCTGGACTCAGGACTTTGTCCTGCCTGCTGTTGTTTGGCTGTCAGGGCTTTTCAATCCTCAGTCCTTCCTCACAGGTGAGATCCCACTCCCACTGTGAACAGCAATCATTTACATCCGTGGTTTTCACCGGGTACTTTGGGGATCCAGAGATCTGGACTCCCAGTTGTAATCTCAATTAATTCATTGATTATTTTGACGAGATTTGTTTTGCATAATACACTTAACGAAAAAGGTAAATATTTTTTATTTTTTTAAAATGGACATAGAGAGAGGCATAACGTTAATGGGACTCATTTAAAGGCTCCACCTGAATACAACATCTTACTGAACTATTCAGAAGAAAATATGTCCAGATTATACCAATTACAAAACAGTTACACAACATAGACAACAACAATTTAGTGCAACCGTTCTACAAAAAGGAAAGGAAAGGTGTTTTAAGGCATCTTTAGAAACAATAATTATAGAAGAACGGCATTGTTTAGGTAGGTGGGAAAACGTAACTTCATTTTAAATTCTCTCTGCACAAAGATATGTACAGGAATATAAAGATCCGCTGATTAAAAAAAATGTTGCTTTAAAATAACTCTCAAACTGCCCAGGAATATTCCCTTTACTTTCATACACGTGCGCATGAAAGTAAAGAATATTAACACGTGATCTTGTTTTACTTCCAGCTGTGCTGCAGAGCATCGCTCGCAAGAATCAGTGGCCGTTGGATAAAATGACTCTGACTGTGGACGTGACAAAAAAGACCAAAGACGACTTTGGACATCCACCACGAGAGGGAGCCTACATCCACGGGCTGTTTATGGAAGGTGAGAATAAACCAATGCTAACATCTGTTGGATAATCTCTGCTGTCCTGAACGAGCCGTACACGTCAAATCACTCCCGTGTCTCTCCAGGAGCTCGCTGGGACACTCAGTCTGGCGTCATATCTGAGGCGGTCTTAAGGGACCTGACTCCAGCTATGCCAGTGCTGTATGTGAGAGCTGTGCCTGCAGACGAGCAAGAACTCAGAAGTACTTACGAGTGTCCAGTGTACCGCACCAAGCAGCGCGGCTCCACGTACGTCTGGAGCCTCCACCTTAGAACCAAACAGCCTCCTGCCAGGTGGATTATAGCTGGTGTAGCGTTGTTGCTGTCTGTGTGACAGTGAAGTGTTTGCCAACAGCATTCTAAAAGCAGTGTTAAACATTTTTATTCTTTTTAGATCGTATTAAAACATGTATTTTAGTCATGTTCCTGTGTGTTTGCGTGTGTTTTAGATTTAAAGATAAAGTACAGACGCGGAGTTTAACCTGTGGTGAACCTGTTGTCTGTGTGTGACACTGTTGAACTTTTCCCTTGAGATGGCTCAGTGTGAGCATGATTTGTTGGGAGCTTATGTCTCCATCTCAGACCATGTAATTCTGGATTGGGAGCATATTTTATTGGAAGGTCAAGATTAAAAAAGCCCCGTGGCTGCCCTCTACTAACTGAATGATACACAATGCCGTCTGGAGGTTTCCCGGGACAGAATTCCCAGGAGATGATGTGCATGGTTGCTATTGACTTTTAAATGAGGTGCATTTGACATTGACCTTTTGTACGGCAGAGGCAGAATACTAACTGACGAGTGTAATTCATTCAGCCTGGCCTGGTGAAGAAACCTATTCAGAGACACTGATAACTTTCTATAAGAAAGCAACACATTAGATTACTCATCCTTTATCTGTCCGTGCGCTCTTTTAGCATCTGATTTACTTCATTTGAACCAAATTAAACATTTAACTTTGAAAGACCCTAAAGACACAGTGTTTCTTATCTAGAATGGATTTTTTTTTTTTTTGTAATTGATTTACTTAAGATTCATTGAAAAAACAAGATCTTTAGATTATTCTAAAGCGTTGATTGTTTATGCTTTAAACCCTAACCCTAAAAATATTACAGGAGCTACAGAGATAAGTGTGTCACTGACAAAATACCGCCGACAGACGAGATAACAACTGAACAAATAGGTTGCAACAAACAGGTGTAACATTATCTTCTGTAATAAACAGGAGATATTATGATGCACAATTTACAGCCAGTGAATTAGGTGTTGTATTTTGGCGGGGGGGGTGGAGGAAGTCGGGGCTCTTATCTCCTCAAATGAGATTTTCTCCAACACTAATAACTGCTGTGTTGCACTTAATTTCTCCCTGCAGCCAAAGCAGCCACAGACAGACAAGCAGAGGACGGAGGATTGATTCCGTGTATTGTATTGTGCAGGGGGAAATGAAGAAGCAGTCTTCCTGTAGTTTCTCTTCATCTGCCCTCTCTTCCCCTCATTAGCACCCCATAGCAGCTAGCCAGTCATTTGGTGACAGGGAAATGATACAGTGCTGGCAGTGTTTGGGAGGAAATGGCAGGGTAGAGCGCCCGGCGCAGCAGGGGTTATGCCACTGATAGTCATGTTAAAGGCCAAGCAGGACACCTGGTTAAAGTCAGCAAAGGGCATCTGGGTCACACCTACGCCTCACAGCAGCCATGGGAGGGGGGAAAAACCCAAAAGAGCCCACATTTGTTTCTTTTGGTACGTCACTGATCAAGCAAGTGAAATACTCGTGTACTCACTACAGCTGCTGTATTCTCACAGACTAAAATATTCCATGTTTTTGCCATGTTAACCACCCCAATGAATTATTTTTCACGTGATGAAGCATAAACCTGTTAACCAGTAAATGTGCTGCTTTAGTGACCATTTGTGTGATGAGTATTTAAATAATAACTGGCTCATGAGGATGAAAAACATTTTTATTGCATGCACCGTTGACGCCGTTGGTCATTCCACGGTTTTTCCCCCTATGTCATACAGACCAATTCAAAACAGTGCGTACAAAAAAAGGAGGGGGGGGAATTAATACTTGTAATATCTGTAGAACAAATAAATACATGAAAAATAAATAATTGTACATGTCTAGAATTTTAAAACACACATATATACACAATAAATTAAATCACCTGTGCAATGTTAGTGATAAAAATAAGGAAGCATGTTTTTTTTTTTATTTCCATGTGCACCGAGGGCTTTAAAATCCTAAAATATACAACTAAAAAGTGGAGAATGTCACGTAAAAATTCCATTTACACACTTCTCAGTGTGTTCTACTACCTTAGAGCAAGAGTGAGCGTTCACTGACCCAGTTAGAGAATAAACACCACCTTCTTTGCGCTACGCATTATATATACAGTAATGAGCAAATGGCTTCAAATCTGTGTTCCCTCATTCTCTACTTTATGTTCCAAAGGTGCTGCAGTATTTCTACAGGGACAGTCTTCCCAAAAACACACAATATGTCGTTATTTTTCCCTCTTTAACATGGGAGTATAAGCTGTGCCACAGTGACGTAGCTGTGAGTCACCGTCATTATCTTTGAAAAAATTCAACCAAATCCCCCTGAAACTGTCTGATCCTCTTACACAAATGAAAAGTGTTTTAACCTGAACTTTAGAGACCAAGAGAACATCTGCTCCTAATTACACTGATTGTCCAAAGCTAAACTTCATGGAGATTCTTATACCAAATGAGCAGTTAGCATTCATTAAAATGGGCTTTTTTATATGTAGTATTTGGCACTAATGTACACCAAGTAATACAGTAGAGACTGCATATTGTTCTCTAATTTCCTGCACTACGTCTGAACTTTGTGAAGCCTGACCTAATACACGACACTTCAATCTATATAAAACATAATAAGAGAACTCTGCGTTGTAAAAGATAGATGATGACAAACATAGATGAACATGTTAAACATTTAACTACAGGTTTGTAAGCCATTGTTATTGTTTCTATCGTCATGATTCACTGCTCTGATTCAGAAGTGACTGCATGTCTGACAAACATCATATGAAACTGAGAAAAACAAAAGTGTGTGCGCACAGTATAGAACTGAAATACTCTTTGGTTAAATCCTACTGATGATGCCAAACACTCTGATGTTACATCACGGTATGTCACATATTGAAAGGTCTGAAAAGGCAAGTGAGTAGACTTTTCTCTCATATTTGAACATATATGCCAAAAATAATAATCTCCATGTTCATCGGTTGTAGCTTTTTTTTTGGATGTGAGGGACTTTGCCTGCAAACAATCTCTTCTTTTTTACACCACAGGGGGGAGCTGTTGGGTCGCTTATAGATTTGCATTTCACCTGCTCAACTGTGCCACCTGCAGGGACAGGAAAGAAACAGCAGGAGCTCCAGTCACATCTTGCCAACAGGCAGCAACAGCCTGACCTAATTCTAACCTAAAGATGTGTCTTCATGGTCCCGAGAGAGATTCCTGATTGAGTGGCTCCCTCCTGTGGTCGATCAGGATCATGCAGCGTTCCTGTGACTCGTGTCCTGAGAGATTGAGGAGACAGTGGCACATTGTTCTTGTGGAAATGTGACAGCGTGAGAGGCTGGGTGGTGCAGTCAGAGCTGCCCTCTAGATACCCCGGGGCTCCAGCCTGTGCGACAGGTCAAACAGAGTCTGCTGACTGTCGATGATATGAAGGTAATCGATGTAGGATCTCACTTCGGGGCTGCTCTTCTGGATGATGCCATTTCCTGATGGTAAGAAAAAAAATGTTCAGATGACAGCATCAAGTGATTAATCATTATGAGATGAGAAAACATCTCAGCTGTATTATGAACTTTATTCTCTAAACCCATTTGTCAAGAGAATCTGAGCCGGTAGTATCAGCCAAAATTAGTAATGGACCATTAAATTAATCCCAGATTATATTTTGTAAATTGAAAACTAATATCAGTAAATTATCTGTAAAAATAATATCAAGTTCTGTGATTTTAGCTCATTGAGTGCCATTATTCTATCAAAACTGATTGAAACTGAGAGATGAATCAATAGTGAAAAGAATCTTGAGTCCAAAGGACATAATATGACTAGGGATGGGAACAGGTATCAGTCAGATACTGGTCAAAACGACTGGATCAGATATCAGACAGATAATAAAGTAAAATCTGATACAATAAAAAAAAGAAAAAATCCTATACATCTTGTGCTTCTCTATGCACCGACTGTAAAACATGTACATACAAATCAGCAAAATCATTTTAGCTGAGTCATGTTTGGGCCGTTTATGTCTTCTCTTTTGGGAGAACAGTATTTGTTACACAGATGGAGAATTCTCTTTGAAATGACTCAGCACAAATGTGTTGTTAACAGCTTCATAGTTAAATATAAATGGTCTAAAATGACTGTATCGGACTGACATCGGTATCAGACATGAAAAAGCGGGACAAAGGCAAATGTCACACACTGTAATGAGCTGTGGGTGATGTGGATACTGACCCATGTGGTCTGTCTGACACTGCCGGATGAGACGCACTGTGTCTGCAATCATGTGCTGGAAGGAAAGACATTGCCGTCATTTGTTTTATTCTTACTTTTTTTTTTACTGTACACTTTGATTCCGTGCAGTAAAAGATGTTCACAAACTCACCAGTTTCTCAAAGTTGACCAGGTTATCGTGAAACGTCTTGTTGCCTTCGTGAATGAATGTAATATCTGAAAAACAGATGCATTTGTTTTCAATGTGTAACGTCCAGTTAGTCGGTGTTTCCTAATCTCTTGCACGGTGATCGTGATAAAATAATGAGCACACCTTTCAGTAGCAGAGGAAGAAATGGGATCTTTGGCGCCTTCATCTTCTTGAAGGAGTCCCTGTAGGCCTTGTGGTTCAGCGAGGGATCCTGTTGAGACATTTTCAAAAGGAATGAGTCTAATCCTCTGGAGGAGTGTGTGTGCGTGCCTGTGCATGCGTGCTGTGCTCGAGCTGAATTATGACAGCATCAGGGACTAACGATCATCTGATACGCCAGATGTTTTGCCTGATGTCTCGAGGTAAAAAAACACACCTTATATACACTAAAACACGTGTGTGTTTATTCCTCTGTTACAGAAGATCATGTCTGAGTTTTCACTTCTTTTGACGACAACGCATACATTGTTCTGTATATAGTATACACTGAGCACTTACTGTAACAGTCTCCAGCTCTGAAAACAGCTTTTTGAATTTCCCGGGAATTTTCTGCAGAGGTAAAAATCAGAATCAGATGCAATATTCTTCAGATTTAAAGGTCCAGTGTGTAAGAGTACGTTAACAAGTCCGTAGTCCGACTAAGACAGGCAATCGGACAACTTGCAGAGTCCGAATATACATGCAGGGGAGAAAACTGATTGGCCGTGTACGTCTGACTCCTCCTCCCTGGGTGGCGCTGTAACTCTCTATAAGCTAGTGCGTATGAATCAGTTTCCTGTTGACCTGTACGTCACAGATAAACAAACAGCAAACGGCGAGATGGATTGTGCTGTGGTTCTGTACGCTTCGTACCTGCAAACACCTACATGTTAATCGTGATGCAAATTAGATGAAGCATGGCTCTTGTGCGAACAGAGACACCGCTGCATGATTTCCGGCAACAGTACTGCAGTTTATTATGTCGTCTCCTTCTACTTCCATCAAAGACCGGACAGGAAGTTTTGGTGCATACGCAGAAAGTCTGACTGTAGTCCGACTAAGCGTATACATGCAGGAGTAATCGGACTATGAATCGCATTATACAGGTATGTTAGTCTGACTAAGACCAGCTCGATTTTAATCGGACTAACTTGTTTGCATGACTGAGTGACATCTAATGGTGAGACTACAGATTGTAACTTTCCTAATTGCATAAGGGAGCTGAGATGAACCCTTTAAATGCCATGTTTTAATCATGATGCCACCATGTTTTTAGATGAAAACCTGAATTATTTTTAGTATACTACATGCAAAGTAGGTTTTTTGTGTGTGGAATTATTACAGCCTATTATGTCAGTGAGAGGGAGGAAGGAACTGTGCCATCTAGTGATATTAGTGTGTTTTTTCTCCATATGGCCAAACAAAATTACGCCATCTGTTGGAGAGTAATAAAAATGATCAATTCCAAGGCAAAAGCCCAGATGCATGTATAATAAAATACACATATTATGCTTTAATGTAAGTGAGATCAATGTAAGTGAGATGCACACTTGTGTATTTTAGCCTTCCTGTAGGGTCTGAGCTGGAAACAACAAGATCAAACAAAAAACAAACACAACTGTCCCTAAGAGTTATGAATTTACACTTATAGAAACATACACGTGGGTAGTGTGTTCAGTTTCTGCCAATAAACCCTCCTACATGTTACACACTGGACTTTAGAGATTATACAAATGAAAAAATGTTCCTGTCTGGAAGGAAAACAAAAGTACATTCTTACCTCCCAGGTCTGACTGAGGCGACTCACTGCTGCAGCATTCAGACCCATTATAATGGCAAAGAAACAGCTGAGGTTCCTCTGTGCTTTACAGCTAAAAAGACAGATGCAGCACAATGCAGTTACTTTCAGCCACTGATCCACTGATTTTACGATTTTTTTATGATTTACAGATTTTGTCACTAGAGTGGGCAAAGCTCAACCTTTTGGTCCAGCAGTGTGAGCAGCCAGTGTGTATATGATTACTGATGAAAGTGTGCAGCGACGTGGGCAGAACTACTCACTGGGCAGCGATCTTGATGAACTTCTTGATGAGTTGAACTCTCTTGCAGAGCGTTGGACACAGCAGCACCTCGGTCATCACCCACAGCTGGACCTCGTTGCAGCGCTGCAGCAGCAGCTCCAAGGCGGCAGTGTGGTTGCTGCTCGCATGGCGACTGAAGGTGAAGTAGACCAGTTCTTGCTGGGAATGAGCAACACAGTCATGATGAACAGAGCAGATCACACGGTTTTAACAGTTTAGGTCACGGGCCTCAAACTCTAATGACCTGGAAGCCACTGAACACCTAATCTTGTCAAGAGGGACTGGTTAAGTCTTTTTGTGGGGAAAAAGCAGTGTAGTTAAAATTATATGACGATATTCCAGTATTTTACAGAATTTAAAAATACATTTCAAAATATTTTGAATTTAAATGATGTAATTTGCAATAAAAAAATGTTTTATACTGT
The DNA here is from genome assembly GCF_019176455.1 of Solea senegalensis. Classification (NCBI taxonomy): domain Eukaryota; kingdom Metazoa; phylum Chordata; class Actinopteri; order Pleuronectiformes; family Soleidae; genus Solea; species Solea senegalensis. Next base: position 105,421 of record NW_025320904.1, on the reverse strand, counting down.
ATATACATATATATTTTTATATATACTGTATATTAGGAGAATTATATAAAGTGCTTTCTCTTAAAGATTCATGAGAATCATCACTAATCATATTAATTTTACTAAGTGCTCATATTATCACACCTAAATGTGAAAACATGCATGTTATCAGGACAATCAGACAATATCTTATTTACCAGTTTAGTGAATAATAATAATCAACTTGTAAAGTTAAAACTGTAGTCAGTAGAGTTCTACAGTAAGGGAGAAAATCTCCTTTTATAATTATAATAGATGAAATGTGGTTAAAGGGCTGGATTTGTCTCACAGGACACCGTTTGTAAAGTCTATTTTAAGCCTGAGCTCCACTTTGCTATTTTTAGATGTGTACTGCAGGTGCTTTACCACCTGCGTGGACGCACCTTTTTTTACAGCTGTAAATGTAACATGGGATGAAAATGAATTTTTCACAGGACACACCTCATGTATTGTGTCAAAGATGTTCCAGTCAAAGTTGGTGAGGGCGACAGCCATGTCCCACGTGTTTAAACCAAACATGCGGGCCGTTCTCTGCTGCAGCTCCGAGTTGTCCGTGAACGGATACTGAAATAGCAGAAATAAACAAGACATGTGTCACACAACATTTGGAGCTAACAGTGTATCATTTTATTTTATTTATTTTTTTTTTCATTGCAGTGAAATTCCTACCAGGACTTCTCCTGGATCCTTCCTGCATATGTGCAACCTCCCCACCTGCTGGGAAGACTCAGAGAAAACTCTGTCATGAGGCTGCAGGAGGAGCCTCTCTGCAGGGGACAAACCATATCACAAATGTGTCAGGCAGCATGTGAGCAGGTCCCAATCAGACTCTCTGTGGCAGGCACCACCATGAGGTAACCAGTCAGCTTTATTACTGATAACAGAAACACACTTTATATTACTGATGTCAGAAAATGCTGCTGCCCTTAAACTGCACCCCGTTTATATTGAGGTCAACTTAAGTCTTTTATTCATCTGTAGTCTCAAAATACAACTCAATGAAGAACATAGAAATCAACTGAAACTTATGTAACATTAACATATAGTTTGTGATCATGTTGTGATTCAGCATGGAATCGTGGGAATTATTCAGCAGCAGAATTTGCAGCACATGGCAAAGAGCAGTCGTGATCCATTAGTGACGAATACACACAATAAAATGTACAAATGAGTAGTACTGAATATTAACTTCCTCACTCTGATGTTTTATGGGGGTTTGTGCCATAAGTTACAGTGTGAGCATTCTGTACTTGCAGTTTCCTGTTCTGGTGCTCATTAAATTTGTCAAAGTTCTCTGAAACCTGCACGGTCATTTCACAATAGCTGAGACAGCTGAAACCTTGAATATACAGTAAATGCAGATTTCTATGAATTTAAAGAGTGTTGGAAACATTTTGGCTCAGTAAAATACTCAAAAGTATATCACGTTAGTCTTATATATTATACACTTATATATTAGATTTTTTTAGATGACTCATGCATTAAAGGACATCAATTAAAGATGTCTGACTATTTGCTACTCTGCTCTATCGTGACTCCAAATGATCCTAAATGTAAAAGCGATGTAGGCACAAGGCTGCACTCTCTGTGGGGAAATTCAGATTCTCTGAAAGGCAACCTGCACAAACATTAATTCAGCGTTAGTTTAACCCGTGTCAGTATGTTGACTGTTGTTTTTGGTTTGATTACTTTTGATGCTGGCAAGTAAAGCCTTCATAATGTCACACCATTTCTACATAGAAAACTCTGATTTTTGAGGTTGTGACTTCAGAAGAAACGGAGCACTATATTTGGACTTAAATGGGTACCATCTATTAACAAACTGTAAACATCTGCACTGGATTAATATACAGTATACACTATTAAATGTCTTTTATTGTTGTTTTTTTAACTCCTCTGTCTCTTTTTTTGACTATTCTTGTAACATGAAATCTTCGAAGGAAATATTTATGAAAGAAAAGAATGTACTGGGTTAGCATAATGAATCTACAGCAAACAGTCTAAAAACACCACATTAAACATCTTTAAATGTGCTTCACATTGCAGTGGCTATGTATCTGGTTGGCTCTAGAACGGTAAATACCTCCAGGATAAGTCACGGCCACAAGTATGAGTTCCTCCTCAGGGACATCCATCCTTTCTGCCACTGTGTGGAGAAGATCCTGGGCCAGTACACCGACGTGGGCCTTCATACTCAGGTATGAGTCCATGGTGATGTATAAATGACACAACACTGGAACACAGACAAGAAGCTAAACTTAATCTAAAGTTTGCTTTTGTTTCTACTTTCTCTGGATAGATTCCCATTGTTCTAATGTTCAGACTAAATAAATAGTAAACTAATAATAGACTAAGTAAATGAACGAGCTTTGGAAACAATATGTGGTGGGAGGAATGTGTGACGAGCACCTCGTTTTTACGTCGTACCTTCCTTGCTCTCCCTCTTTGTGACTCTCGACTGAAGCCCATTCTCCTTCAAGCTCACTTGGTGGGAAAGTGCTTTGCTCTAAAAGACAAAAGGGGAAATGCGTTCATGGAACTTTGTGGTCGGACAACAGAACAATGTGTCTTGCTCAGGAAGTGCCGTGTGGAATATTTTGTTCAAATGAAATGACTTCACGCACCTTTCTCTGAGGGGAATATTCCTCCGCCATGCTGGAAAAAGAAGAAACGCGTCAGTCAAGTGCAGAAATGACACGTTTTCCATACTTAGTAACGTTATTATTGGTGTTCACGTATAACCGCAATACTGCTTTTGCCCTCCTTTGTGGCTCTTCCTGAGCTTTCTTCCATTTTTGGGGGGTTGGTGGGGGTGGTGGCTTGTTCCATCCCCTAGACCAGGGGTAGGGAACCTATGGCTCGGGAGCCAGGTGTGGCTCTTTTGATGATTGCATCTGGCTCGCAGATTTCGGCTTTTCAGATAAAACATAAAATATTATCACTTGTTTTAATCCATCCATCGATTTTGGAAGTGGAGGAAACGCAAGTGAATGACATAAATGCAGCACCGTTCTATTCCCTGGCTTTGGATGAGTCAACAGACGTAAGTCATTTGTCGCAGTTCAGTGTGATCGCAAGATATGCTGCTGGTGACACACTGCGCGAAGAGTATTATAACAACATTATTTAAAAGAATAAATTCAGAGGTTTATTATACTCACATTTAGTTAAATTCAGTCTTAAAATATATTATATGGCTCTCACTGAAATAAATTTGCAAATATTTTGCTTTCATGGCTCTCTGAGTCAAAAAGGTTCCCGACCCCTGCCCTAGACCAAGGGTCTAATTAATTTGTCACTTTGGTCTTTTCTTCCAAAACTTGCTGTGGCTTTCATTGATCAACAGCTACAATATGTTTAGTATTAACACAATTTCACTAATTACGCAGTCTCTGAAGTCCATAGTCGATTGTAGAGCGTCCAATGTGAGCCCCTCATTTAATCTCCATATTCTTTTCAGTTTTTTTTCCCCACTAGCTTGATGGATAAGCACGTGTCTTTCATCATCCCACAGCTTTGACGGGGCTCTGCATCTCAAAAGGCATGTTGGCACAAAGCCTGCCCTAGAGGGAAACCTTCTCACTGGCCAGCAGCAGGCCTGCACTAATGAAATGCCTGACTCCCACTGTCATGTCAAAACAGAGCTCCACATCAAACTCACAGTCTCAGTCAAAAAAACAACAACAACAACAACAAAAAAAAAAAAAACCCAGAGTCACTGTGATGTCACTGAGCTTGGCAAATTATAGTGACACATGACAGGACCACAGTGTGGTTTCTATGCTTTCAGGAGCGTTTTGACTCAAACCCGGAGCCAGATGGACGCATCAGTGGCAGCAAACGTCTAAAAGGGCTCCTCCCTCTATGAAAGATGACACCTTTTAGCTTCTCACTCGGTCGCAGATTGCCACAAAGCAGCCAACCTTGTCCTCCCATGGGATGAGCCTGATTGTGAAAAGCTCATAAATAGTCGAGTATGTCAGTTAGCGCCACCCCACACTAAGTCCACTACTCTGAAGGAGTGGCTGTTGGATATAAACATGAATAAGGCAGAGTCAGACAATGGCAGCGGAGCCAGGTTGAATTATCTGTGCCACTTTCTAATGGGTGACAGGTTGGCGGTTTCCCTGGGGAGGTGATCTGAGTGGAAGCTGCACTTAAAGAAAGGCGGGAGTTGGACTCAGGTGTGGCAACATGTCAGCCCTTACCCTGTATGTGATTCCTTTTGTTTTTCAAATGAAACAAAGAAAATATAGCAAAGCATGTATTATTTCTTATTAGTTAAGAGACTCATTTGATGGATATTACATATAGTAGGACTATAGGGCAAGGCAGTAATCCAACAACATACGCCTGGATGTAATTTTCTTCGACAACAACCTAACAAAGGTTCATTAAATATTGATGTAATGTTCATTCTTTACACCAACACACTTTGCAATTTCTTCATATTTGCATAATGTATCTCGGTTTAACAATGGCTTTTTTTGTTTTCTGCTCCAACTCACTTTCTAATTATCTGCCATTAATTTGTGATAATAATCCATATCAACAACATTAATGTGAAAACATAACAGCGTGATAAAACCCTCCCTGCGTAAGATCAACTTAAATAAATATCTATTTATTCTGTGTAGACAGCGAAGGAGGCGTGCACACAGGGATTGTATAGGTGTAAAGTCACTGAGATCATTTCCATTAAACGTAACAAGACTGGGTCACTAAAAGCTGATCTTGCAGCCACTCGTAACTGAATAATTACAGTTGAAATGTGGCCACGTTACGCCTGATACACGTTCTGTTTTTTTTTTTTATTGTTTTTTAAAGTCAATAACAGAGTAAAAATCTACACAGATCAATATAATTCATGCGTGTACATATGATGACTTTATTAACCGGGGGCAAAAATGACATGTCTGTCACACTGTCCATATAGCTGTGTGATGTTTGTGACCATTAATAGCCCAAAGCCTTGCATTTATGTCCAGTAAATAAGTGGTGGAGTGCTTGTTCTGTCTTGCAAAATTCCTATATTTCTTCAACTTTTAAGATTCGAGATGACCTTCAGATTTTGGCAGATAGCGCTCCAGAACACTGCGATTAGTCTTCAATCTTTGAATGGATTCATTGACGAGAAGCTAAATAAAGGCACGGAGCAGAGAAGGAGCTCTTTCTTTGCGTTCAGAGACCAGCTGGTTTCTCAGATTATTTTTTTTTGTTTTTTTGTTTTCCAGGCCTCCATCAGTCATAGATCTTACTGGCTTACATCATCTTCTTTTTAACCATTTAATAGATACTGTACGTGGATGTGTTGAGTTACAACGTGGTCACTTACTGTCTCCGATGCAGATGGTAGAGTTTCTGCAGCTCCCTCACATCTGTCTCCAGGGCTGGGTGCTCGTAAAGGTCATCCAACACGTAACGGCACAGAGTCTGAAAGGAAACGTTTTCATTTCACCTCTCACGCCCAGCATCCACCCATTTCCTTGTACATTGTGTGTTCCTATACCTTCATGAACAGCTTGACGTTCTCGTCTTCTCTCAGGAAGTCTTTGCAGAGACACATCCACTGTGACACCAGGTGCAGGACTTTTTGTTTCCTCTCCAGCGCCTCCTTCCTGTCCTCTTTCCCTCTGTAGTTCTTAGTACAATAGGTGCCAGTCAGTTAAGGCTTCAGCACAAGTGGAAGATGAAGAGAAGTCGAATCAAATGCATGTGTAAAGTGAGAGCCAGTGTGTGTGATGCTGATTTACAGCAGTGAATGGGTTATTATTACAATATATGCAATTAATGTTCCCTTAAAACCCCACATGCTCAAGGATATTGTCCCAGCAGAGCTTGACATAAATCACTGGTCGACATGAACACCGGGTAGGTCAGCAGAAAGTCATCCACAAGTGTGTCTGTAAAGAAGAACGCATCATTGATGAATGAAAACACTATAAGAAAAGAAACAACTTAAAGTAAGTTTAACTTCTCTATACCATGTGACATTATACCAGGACGTCAGCGACCTTCATGACTCAATGATTAATGTGCGCTAAGCTGCACATAATGCCTCAACTTTTAACTATTAAGCAGCTCACACACTCTGCCTCAGTTAGTCCCGTACTCCATCTTCATAAGAGCTGAAGGTGAGCCCATTCTTTGCTGTCAAACATCAGTTCACATGCACGGAGCTGAGTCATTTCAGACGCCAGCGTGACGTGAGAGACCTTTTGACGGATAATGAAACCAGCGAGGATTCTTTAGTTCCATTTTCCTCCGGCTTCATACGAGCCTTCACTCGCTTTATCGCCAATCTCGCGCGTTCATTGTGGCAAGCTGTATCAGTGGAGATAAGGCAGCAGTCTTACTGACTCTCTTTCTGACCCCCGATGAAGTCATTTTCATTGCGAATATCTTACTAAAAAGGAAAGTACATATAGAAAAACAGAATTTGCTTGGCTCAGTGTTTATTTGCTCCCGCTGTACACTGTGTCTCCCAGGCTACACATGGAAATGAAAATGTGATTTTGCACGTTAACCTTTTAACCCCGAGTGTATCACAGGCACTATCGGAGAAATTCCAGCGTTTTCTGAAAGCTGAGAAGTTGCACGTCAAAGCCAACATGTGTTTATTACGGTAATGTCACTCGCGCTGTTGCAGGAAGCCAGCGAATCAGCGTCTTTGTTGTCAGAGAGGAGAGAGGAGGAAAAATGTGCAGAATTTCTCATATTTGGCCTTGAGACAAATGTTAGTTTAAAGTAAGTAAAGTAAGTTTTGTACTGTTCTAATATCAAATTTAACACGCTACAGTTAGCTAAAATAAAAATTAAAATAAATTGTTAATACACTGTTTTAACATTAAAAGTGTAAATAACTGCCAGATCTTGATAGTTATTCTGGAAAAAAATGGGCAAAAGCCCTTTTATGGTTGAAATAAGTCTAAAAGTCCAGACAGACATTTTGAGGCTTAGGGTTAAGTTGATTTTGAAATGCTCTGGGAAGGCAACTAGACTCGCTGCAGTCTACATCATCGCAACACTCACCATGTCTATTTAAAACATAAAATTCCCTTTCTCCCCGAAGCAATTATATAAAGGAAATTACAAACCAACTGATAAACTTTCTTTTAGGAGTTGACATTATAGCTGCTAAAGTAAATTTCAAAAAGGAAAAAAGACAAAAAGAAATGGGACAGTAATTCTTAGACATGTATACGGCCAAAAAAAAAGCCAGATCAAATCCCGTTAGGCCCAGCCTCCTCTCAAAAGTGCCGTAAGTGTGCCACACACACCAGAATTGTAAATTCTCCCTTTTAATTTCACACTGACTTCCCAGGGCCTTTGTGTGCGTTCTGGTCCAAACGATTCCCTGACTTCATTATGTAAATCCGGCAGCAGAGCAGCTGTGGGCGCATCACTCACTGTGTTTATGAGAGGGTCACCCGCTCGTACACATGTACAGTGAGCTATCATGTAGAATAAAGCAACGCACCTGAAACGCAGAGACACAAAACAGCACACAGAGGATCGTCCACCCACTCTGGCAAACAAACAGCAGAGTCCCTTCACTCCTACATGAACACACATTCACCACTGATCACTCACGCTGCTGAATGTTTTAACTCTGTGGCAGCAGAATAAATATTTCATTGAACAACCCTCAGTCATATTCTCAAGTAGTTCTTGATCACACAGACAAAACAAAAGTTGATGTCCTGCAGAGTAAAGATTTAGCCTGACTGGCGGATATTCACAAACATGGTTTATTGATGAATTGCCCTATATTTGATAGAATAAACTATATATATATATATATGAATAATTTGTGTCTCACACACATCCCATCATATTTGGGGCCAGGCTTGGTGAGAGAAGTAAATATACAACGCCCAGTTGCCTGTTTTTCCCCAGATTCCGCCTATGTTAGGCGTCCAATTTAAAAGAAATTGAGTTTAATTTTTAGCGGAAATGCAGAATGGATTCATTGATCCAGCTTCTCAATCCACTGTGAAATCAATCATCCTGTCAACCAAACTCCCCGTCCGTTTAGCATTCCAATAAGTACTTGTAAAATCAATTATTGTGTAAATGCATCACTCATTGGGTCAGTAACCACCTATTGGTGTAAATGCCTTTTTTTCTCCAGTGGTTGTATATGTTACGTTACATTTGCTCACTTAATATCATGCGATTTTCGCCAACAAATAAGCAGCAGAACATCTCCTCACACGGAGCACCAGTAACAGAGCTGGAACATCATCTCATTAACAACACACATGTTCCATTACTTGTCTCCCAGAGCTGGCGGCGCGAAGTGTGAATCTGTGCTGCTTAAGAATCAATAGCTGCACTCACACGCGATGGGCACAGGGAAGAAGGCAACGCTTGTGAATACTAGTCACAATGGCAGCCCACAGAGCGACGACTCAGCACACACACACACACACACACACACACACACACAACTGCTGCTGTTGATTGTCCCTGAAAATGTGCCTGTGGTGCTTTCACAAAAGTGCAATTTCTTGCAGGAAGACAGAAAGCTACTCTGCATTCTCAATGTTGTGTCGTAGGTAAAGAAAGAAAGACAGAAGCCTAGAAGTCTAGAATGCAACTCATACACAACATATCAACAATTTGCAGCAATCATCAGTCACGTTCCTGCACAGTCTTTATGACCTGCCCTTCGTACTTCATACAAATGACTCTCCTTTTGAAGGATCTCATGCTATCACGTCTCTGCAGAGCTGAAACCTCCAGTGACGAGAGCAGATACAGCTTTAGTGCTCACACAGAGACGGCCGAGGCCACTATTAAACCTCACTGGCTGCAGATCAATTGCTGCTTAGGACTCAGTTCATTCTCCTCATCAGGTCTCTGGCTCTTTGACCCTGGCTCAGCACCATGCCCCCATCTAGTCCCAAGCACACCCCCTGTGGAGGATTCGCTTCAATACACTCAATGCAAAAGTGAGCCAGTGGTGAATGATTCGTCAACCACACAAAGCCCACAGGACATGAGGTAAAAGGTAAATTAGGGAATGGTTTGTAGCACTAAAATAAGGCTTTTACTTATATAATGTAAGTACATGATTTTACAACAGCTGACAGATCGGCGAAAATATTTAAATCAATATACTATTTCGATCAATTCCCTTCATTTCCTCATTACAGTGAGTAACGACCTCTAATATGAGGTTAGCCTGTCTTTATCCCACTGAGAGATCTCCTTTCTCCCATTTCTCCCCTTGACATATTTTGCCCTGTCTTCCTATTAATTTGCATGTCTGAATGTGCAGCTGCTCTCAGTCATCACCCCTGATCGAGTCGTGGTTCCAGCTTAAGCGAACGGTCTCCTCTGCCTTGGCAACAGTGGCACATTATCATGAACCTGCTGGGATAAGGGGTGGTGTGTGGGGGGGGGGGGATGTTTTGATTTGTCATTGCTGTGAGGCTAGACTTAAAGTCCCATCATCCATTACTACCTCACTCAATTCATTTCAGCAGCGTTTTTAGGGCTTTTAAATGAACAGGCTCAAAGTTAGTGGCATTCTGGGAGCGATAGCTTATGATTAACCCAGTTATAGTGTCTGAAGCGGTGGTGGTGGTGGTGGTGGTGGGTGATTGTGCTGTCTCAGCTCCATGGTGAGAAAGAGGAGCAGGGAGGGTCTCTCCCGTTCTCTATTACGTCACAAAAAGTTGATCTTACCAGGGTACGCAAAGTTGTTTTGACCATCTAACCAATGAATACACGAAGACAACATATTATTCATGGGATGATTAAGTTCTAGCATATCAATACTGACCTGACTCTTTGCCCTGTGTTGTCCCTTGGTCGTCGTCCAGTGCCAGGCCATAGAGCAAGTGCTCCAGGACCTTCTCTGGGGTTCCTGATACCACCATGTACCTGTCAGACACAACAGAGTCAGAGTCCTCCTCAATAGAAGACAGCGAGCGACTGCTGCTCCACTCCTCCTCTCCCTCTGTCCCCTCATCGTCTATGTAGCGAAAGTAGGGGACGTCAAAGGTGGGCATTGTCACCGGCTCTGCCCGGCTGGTGGTGTCACTGCCGCCGCACTCCTCGGAGCCCTCCTCATCGTCCTCGTCCTCCTCCTGCTCCACCAAGGCAGCGTGCAGCAGCCTGCCCTCCCCCTGCCACAGGCTCAGAGGCTGTGGCCGAGATCCCATCCTCGCAGAGTCCCCGTGCCCTCACACGTTGCCGTGGTTACTGGTGCATGCTCTCTTTACTCAGCCATCCACCAGCAGCTGATACAGCCCAGAGTCCAGTGCTGTCTGACGCTGAGGCACGCTGAGATTTCCCGGTATGGTCACGACTGAGCGAGCTCTGAATGGCTCTGCCTCACAGCCCCATGCTGCTTACCAACATGTATTTAATGTAGTCGTGTGTGTGTGTGTGTGTGTGTGTGTAGAGAGAGAGTTGTGATGTAAGAGTGAGTGTGCGTGTGATCCTGAGAGAGACAGGGAGAAAGAATGATGAGAGGTAAAGTGCTGAGGGAGAGAAACCGATAGTGAGAGAGGAAGGAGGGAGGGAGAGGGGAATCTAGGAAGGAGGGAAGTGGGGAGGCTTACCTCCTGTTCCTCGCCTCCTCCCTGCCTCCTCCCCTCGCTGATGCAGAGAGGGCTGGCTGCTCTGATGACACTCTCTGGAGAACAAGCACAACGTGGCCCCTCTCCCTCAGATAGACGCGGACTGCCTCGCCACTCTGGGGCTGGGGAGAGAAGGTGGGGGGGGGGAGTGAATGTGTTATCACCAAGGAGATTTCCCTCTATTTTCTGTTCCCTCACACAAATCATCTCTGATTTTCATCATAATGCTCTGTCAAACCCCAGCACTGTGAGAGAGGATTTCCATGTTTCATTATTCAGCTCTTATCAGTGGAGCCCATTCAGGGATTAACATTATAGACTCTGCATATTTTAAGTAGTAAATCTTATGGAGAGCCTATTAAATTATGGGTGGTGTCTATAGGGCTGTTTTCAAACAGGTTCCACTCTGCATGCAATGGTTTAGTGGAGGTATAGAGTTTATAATGGTGGTAACGTGGTTTGACTGACAGTGTGTCCTGTGAATTATAAATCAACTCATCTTGTATTCTCTCTCTCTCTCTTTTTCTTCTACAGTCATGCAGCCACACAATGTCGCCTAATCTCACTGTTATCAATCTAATCCCGCACTACTTTGACACTCATGTCAGTTTCAATGACAGAGTGTTGTTAAATCAGTATCGGACTGATACTGATACCGATACTCAGTTTTGTATGGGCTCATTCCTAATTTTAATCAATTAAATGCCTAAATATGATTAGGCATTGGACAATCTAAATTGTCTGTAGGTGTGAGTGTGAGAGTGGATGGTTGTTGTCTCTATGTGGCCCTGTGATGGACCGGTGACCTGTCCAGGATGTACCCCGCCTTTTGCACCATATGTCAGCAGGGATTGGCACCAGCGACCCCGGCGACCCTCATGTGGAGAATAAAGCGGTAGATGATGAGTGAGTAAATGCTTAAATCTACACTTAGCCACAGAGGGCACATAATCACACTGCTCTCCTGCCTTAAAGTCGGAATAAATAGAGAGGGTTTTTTTTTCCTAAAAAAAAAATCAATGCCAAAAAGAGTCTATAGTCTGACAATCAGTACACAAGTTGTATCCATTTATATGAATATATTAAGATTGCATTTGTTCCAGCATTTAAAAAGACACTAAGCCCACTTCTGCCACAGAAGGCTGGAAGGTAATGTCTTTCTTTCTTAGCTTAAGGTGCACAAGTGGTTTAATTAACACATTGTATGAATTAGTGACATCCAATGACAGCAAATCCTAAATCAAAGCAAACAGGAAACCTCCACTTCTCCTGCTTCAAAACTAAGAAAAAGCTCATTCGGATTTGTCCGTTGGAGCCGCTGTAGAAATGCTGTGCCGCAACATATGACGGCCTCTATCAAGCAAGGCCCTAACCTACAGCACATGTAAAAAGCTTATTTTAAGGCTAATGATCGGGAAAATGGTTTGATGCAGCATCGGCTGCATGATAATGGAAGAAATATTGGACTTAATGAGGAGTTCACTGTATGGGGCACGCAAACGCACACTGCATTAGTCCCATCCCTTCGCCCCCCCCCTTTTCCTTAGCCTTCAATCAATGCAATGCATGCAATTATCCAGACAGTCAGACAGACTGGAAATGGTTGCAGTTTTGTGCCCTAATTGCCTATTTTCAAAGACACATCCAGGACCTTTCAGTTAAGCATGACTTCCCAGCGCATTAATGCTTATCAATGATCAGTGAGCACAAGACAGACACACAAATACATGCATTTACACTACACAACAACAACATCTAATGCAAGGACAACAAAGGAACACAACTGTGTGTCCAGCACTTCACATTTCACCAGCAGACACGTCCACAAACAGGTTGTGTTCAAAGCCTCACACTCAAGGACCATTAATGGCAACGTTTGCTGGTGGTTGATTCAGTGCAGTGACTCATAACTCATAACAGCAAAGTTTAGATGTCTGTAGGTGCCACATGAATAATGTATGTGTTTCATAGTAGTTTCAGTTCATGATTGATTATGATTTGGATTAATATTAGTTTTAATGATTTGACTACATTTAAAAAGTGTTAGGTTAAGGTCCTAGTTATTATTTAATTGTGGTTACAATTTGTGGTTCTTAAAATAAGCGCCTGGAGCTTTAAGGGGTTCGGGGGTTGATTGCTGGATGGGAAGTTCAGTAAAGGTGTGGGATTTCACATTTTTTCTGACTGTGGATATATGTATGCTTTTTCCTTGTGTCATATTTGTTGAATAAATCTCAAACACAAGCTACTGCGGAGGACACACTTTAAATAGAATATTAATAGGTTAAAAAAGGGTTTATTAAAAAAGAAACCACCAAAAACACTGTAGTTGTACATGAACACCAGATTTTGCGTGTTAAATTTTAAATTTGAACAGTGTAAAACTTATTTAGAGCAACATTTGTGTGAGTTTTTGTCTCGTTTTTTCCAACTCTCTCCTCTCTGGTGAAAAAGACGCTGATTCCTCGGCTGCAACAGCGCGAGTGAAATTACCGTAAAAATCAAATGTTGGATTTGACGTGCAACTTCCCAGCTTTCAGAAATCTTTGAAATATTTTCCGATAGCACAAAACCACGCGCATATTTGCAGTTATGCAAAGAGCACTTGTGCAATACACTCTGTGTTAAAGGGTCAATGCATATACACACGGGCGTACATGCAAACTTGCTAACGTGTACTAAGGCTATTCTCAAACCTACAATACGACGTAAGGTTAGAGTCTTGATGAAAATCATAGAACTAGAAAACTCACTGACAGGAGATGTTGGTAGCATTGGCATCTCTGTCATTATCAAGAAATAACATACATCTTGTGCTCTTGGGTTCAATTTGTTTTAATTCTAATTAACAGTGTCTCCGTGTACCACGATGAGGTCAAATGGCAAACAAACCTTTCCAAACGATGAATTATTGATCCTGACCCGGTGGCTGCAATCCACTCCTCAGTGGGCTCTGTGGTCACAAGGGTGTCCCGACAATAAAGGCCTTAACAATGAATGCTTGTAATGTGACGGAACGCTGGGGTTACAGAGTTTCTATGTTAGCCTGGAGGTGACCTCCACTCTGAGGACTCACAGCTACCATGGGAGTCCTCCCAACATGGACACCGCAGCAGTAGAGTAAACACTACTTATCAGGCGTCTGTCTCGCTCAGGGTTCCAGATGCATTCCACTGGCTAGCAGGACGCGCTCTGTGTTCAATGTCTCGTTTCATGTACAGTACGTCTCTGCACTATTGCAAGTCTGGCACGCACGGTATGGGACACTTACAGGGACCTGGAAGACGTCAGAACTGACAGGCGGCAGATTGGGTCTCAGTTTCTCTCGAGGAACAATGCTAATCCTACAGAATGCAAAGAAGACGTTCAGACTGTACACCAGTGCTGTCTCCATAGACGCACTTCATTATCATTCTCTGCAGAAGAAATTTGGTGAAACTCCAGTTAAAGTTCTGATGACAGACTAAAAACAAGAGTTGATGCTAAAATTTCAGAAAATAAGGATGATCTCAAAGGTCTTGTTTTATTCACCAAGTCAAATTATTAAAAGATTTTTAATGACTTCTTTGTTATATGGAGCAAAGAAACTATTCACAGTAAAAACAAGCTGAAAAATCTGATAAAAAAATAATCATAATAATCAAGAGAGTTGCCAATTAATTTAGCAATTGATTATTAATCAATTCATCGTTGCAGCCCTAACGTTAAGTGAAGCTTTTGTACCCAACACATCATGTGGTGAGAAATGACAATACGTTCCACATGGACGTGCAGAGCAAAGTAAAAAATGTTACGTAACATACGAAATGCTTCAGAGTAAGGTTTCAAACAGATCATTTAAAGAAAACGGCATATCATTCTTAATCTCCCGACATGCAGATGTGCAACCTTCTGTACATTAAGCATCCCTGTTTTCCAACAGCGGGGATTTAACTGATTTCAAAGTGCTTTGATGCCTGGGTTTAGATATTTGCCTGAGTCACATGTAAAGCAGTATGTGCACTGTAGCATCTTTGGATTATTTCAAACCATTTCATCATCTAGATATACCGCTGGATAATCTCGCATCATTTTAATATTTCTAGATAATATCAAGTATTAAATTCGAGGGCAGCAAATCTGGCCATTAGGGTTACGTAAATGACACACAGGCACGTGTCGGTGGCACACGTCAAATGCAGAATATGAGAAACGTGGTAGAAATGATGGGACTAAAACAATAAAAGACTTGTTGTTGGATTACACAGCGCTAACATTTGATCACATACAGATTAGCAGTGTCTCAATGTCCACAAAAGGCAATTGAATATCAACATAGATAAGGAGATCTGGCCTTGTGTTTGGGAAAAGGTCAGTGACCTTATGCACTGGAATCCACCCTGAAAATGTGTCCACAATGTCCTGGCAGGGTGGTCTGGCTTCTTCAGTCAACGTTTCCTGCCATTGTTGGACGGGGCAGCACACAGATACAGCTGGCAGGAAGGGAGAAGCTGAGCCCACGGCGAGGTCAGCCAATTAGACGTCTCCTGTGCAGCTAACTGCCAGGTGATGTCATGTTTGTGTTTAAAAAAGTACGGGAACACGCAGTACTTGTCGTTACATGTTAAATGATGACAAATGGGGGAGGTGGCAACCCTCCGAGAACATCTCTGTATTATCCAATTACACTATTTCCATCCACAGTTCCATATAATTATTATAGCTCCTTTAACAGCATTCTATGTACAGAATGGTTGTTGTTGTTGTTGTCGTCTGGACAGAATCTAAATAACAACTGTCATCTTCAGAGAAAGCGGAGGCTCTATATAATGTGTGGTGGCCATAAAAACAAACTAACATCAGTTTGATTAATGGAACACTGCAGGGGGTGGAAGAAAGGATGTTCACAAAACAACAGCATAAAACACTGTTGCGTAGTATAGCCCAGGGTATAATAGACAATCTAATTGCCTTTGACTGAAAATTCAAGGAGAAACTATATGCTAATTGAGTAAGGTTCATAATGGCATGAATAGGACTAACCGATAAGCAGCTTGATTGATGTTTTTCCGCTTCCAAGGCCAGGAATAGCTGCTTAGGCAAATTAAATTCAGAGTACACACTCACTGGCCACTTTATTAGGTACACATGTTCAACCACAACATCTGATCAGCCAGTCACCTGGAGGCTACACGGCGTATGTTGGCACATGTGGTCACGACAGCTTGCTGAAGTTTAAACCAAACATCAGAATGAGGGAAGAAAGGAGATTTAAGTGACTTTCAATGTGGCATAGTTGTTGGAAAATGTTTTTTTTGATTCCAGAGATCAGAGGAGACTCATTTGAGATGACACTTTTACAAATATTGTTTGCAAAAACACAAAAATGTAAATGCATTTCAATCCTCGAACTGCAGCAGTGTGTTGTTGTTGTTGTTGTTGTTGTTGTTGTGTATCTCACCTCACATGTCCTCTCTGGGCCCTTGCTGTGGTTTTGAAGGAAGCGGTAGCCATCCTTGGCCAGTCTCTGGACCATCTCCAGTCTGGACAGGTCCTCCTTGTCGTGCAGGATGCACATGCTCCCCGGCTGCAGTGCGGGCGACACAGAGAACATGTGCTTCAGGCCACAGTCCCACGACATGACTGGCTGTCCAGCAGGCACGACAGCAGGATACAGGACCGTGAGCTCACACGACTTTTGTGAGACGTGGACGAGGAGGTGAGCAGCTCAAAAGTGTGAGTTTCTTTATGTGCTGTCCACGTGAGTTAAAGAGTTCTCTGCCTCTGCAGCCAAAGTAAATCTCAGCTGCTGTGTGCTCTGGTCCGCTCAGCAGCAGGAATCAGGACTCCAGGTATCTTTGGCTTTGCTGGGAACGAGTAACACAGTTCTCCGCTCTCCGTCCTCCTCTTTCCTCTCACTGTCAGGGAGTGGACGGCGTTATGAACACACTGGTGGCTCCAGGAAACATCTGGTGAGCTAAACAGTCCCAAAAAGGAAGTTTTACCCCTTTCACCTCCCGAAAGCAGGAGCGAGAAAAGAGAGAGGAGATTGAGGAATGGGTGGGATGATTAACACTGGAAGGTCAAACACTTGTTAGGGCGGAGATGCATTATGTGAGTGTAGGTTTAAGGTCAGTTGAGCACAAGCGTGAGAGCCAAATGAAACAGATGTATTCCATCGGAGTTAATACAATAGTTGTAGCATGATGATGTCATTTGTTCTGATGGGATAAATTATCCATATATTCATTACACAATTACAATATTAGGAGAGAGGGGCCATGTTAAATAGTTAAACTGACTAAATATAATGATAAAATGTGTGATGGGACAATACATGATATTAACACTTATTGGGGTTAAAAGCACTTACAATAACTTAATTGTGGTGAATTTCTATTATTGTGTTTTGTTAAATGTGTATGAAGAAAAACATCACTGTGCCTATGGGGAGCTGTATCTTTCCTCATTTATTACTTATTCATTCATTCAGTCATCGTCTATGATCTTATTAAATTATTTTTCACTAAAAAAAATATGTATCCTATCTGTGATGTCTCTGACCACCAAAAATGCATCTAATTATATGTATGTATATATATACTGTTACAAAAGGTCATCTTCAGATTGGAATAATTCCCTCTTAATTTGTTGTTTACTTATTTGCTGATTCATTCTTAGTTGAGTTAAATAGCTACACTTGTTTTATAAATTAGTTTTAACAATAGTACAAATAAATAACATTAATGATGGCTCCCAGTCATGAACGTCATTCAAAGCCTTGCTTGTCTTATGGTAACATGTCAAAACATTGTCTGGTATAATAAATGAAGGGTTGCCCCATAAGTCAGCACCGCAGAGGAGAGTGTTTTATTAAACTGCTCTATCTCCCTGACTCCTCAGACACGTCCTAACTGAATGAAGCTTGTCAGCTAGCGTCTTGTGCTAACAGAGGGACCAGTGTGAGTCAGCATGTATTGACCAGGCTATAAGAATGGACGTCCATTCCTCATATGAACACTTTATCTATGATCATTATCGTCTTCTTTCCTCCTCTGTCAGCAGTGTGACGCTTGACTGGCTCCCGGCAAAAGCTGTTCAGTTGTGCTGCTCCTCCAAACTGCTGATGGAGCAAAGTGCTGAATGAGAAAAGGTCCCCATGTCCTGGTGCTGTTTTCTCTTTTATGTATGAAAGGCGAATCCTGTCATTCAGTTATTTCAAAAGTAACTGATGCCCTCAGATATATACGATACAGTATGTGTTTAAAAGTAAATATTAGGCTAATAAAACTTCAATGACTATTTCTCCCTCTCTATAGGGTCTTGACCTTCCTTTTAGAACACAGAGCATTTAGGCTACTTTTTTCCATTACTATATTAAAATGTATATACAGAGGCTATAAGAACGTGTCTTATATAATTTTTTCCATCACAACCTATAGGCAATCAGTGAAATACGTAAGTTTTTTTTTTAATACACCTGAGCAAAAAAGTACTGTGTTTTTTTGTTTGATTTAGCTTTCTACCAAAAGTTTCAAAAGCTTGAAAAACAGTGGCAGATTGTTATGTCAGGGCACAAAATTCACACAAAAAAGTATGCATGTCACTGCAATAAATAAATCCTGGCCAGGAAAGACAAAGGAGCAATTTACCCAGGCATGGATCTGTGGGTTGATTAACCCTTAGTGCTACAGAACATATTTCATTATAGCTGGGGTCTCCACAAAAGGCGTGGCCTATATTGACTATGAAAATAAATATTTTAACAGTTAAAATTAGATTATTAGATTAGATATTAGATATATTAAAGATAGCCCGTGTCATATATTGTCTTCCTTTAATGCCATTCCATACCACTTCACTGTGGGAAGGAAACCGAGCAAAGTATTTGCCTTGAATATCTAAAAATGGCCCTGTCTTGCTGCTTCCTGCTTCTTCCTTGTCCTAGAATGTTAAGACAGGACGACTTGCTTTAATTTGCTTCCACTGACCCAGTTTCTCAAGAGGAACGTGAATTGTAAAGTGAGAATGCCTAAAGTCTTATTAGCAGGTATGCTCTAACAATGTCTAATTCGAGTCTAAGTTCTTTAACTAACGATTGCCATGACAACCACGGTAGGTACTGTGATGCAACTTTGCTGAGCTTGTTACATTGTTGCCCTTTACAATATTATCATAATCTCACAGAAATGAGACGCTAAAGAACAGAAACAATGACATTACTTCATACTAAAACATAAGATATACATCTTGTATAGACGATGTAATCTGAAGGAGATCAGTGACTGCAAAGTAGTGGTGGGTGAGAGTGGAACCATGAGGCTACGGGGAGTAGAGATAAAGAAGGTGGAGGATTTTAAGTATTTAGGGTTCCAGAGCAGTGGAGACTGTGGAAAAGAGGTGAAGAAACGTGTTCAAGCTGGTTGGAATGGGTGGAGAAAAGTGTGATAAAAGAGTATCAGCCAGAATGAAAGGAAAGATATACAAGACAGTGGTGAGACCAGCAATGCTGTATGGTCTAGAGACAGTGGCACTGAGGAAAAGACAGGAAGCAGAGCTGGAGGTAGCAGAGATGCAGATGTTGAGGTTCTCTCTGGGAGTGAAGAAGATGGATAGGATCAGGAATGAGTCAATCAGAGGAACAGCACATGTTAGATGTTTTGGAGATAAGGTCAGAGAGGCCAGAATGAGATGGTTTGGTCATGTACAGAGGAGGGATAGTGAGTATATTGGTAGAAGGATGCTGGGGTTGGAACTGCCAGGCAGGAGGTCTAGAGGAAGACCAAAGAGAAGGTTTATGGATGTAGTGAAAGAGGACATGAAGTTAGTTGTTGTGAGAGAGGGGGATACAGTGAACAGGGTGAGATGGAGGAGGTTGATTCGCTGTGGCGACCCCTGAAGGGAGCAGCCAAAAGGAAAAGAAGAAGAAGAAGATAGAAGATATATGTATACATACAGTGGCAATGATTTCCAATAATCTAAGATTTATTCATTTACAGCATATTCACTTTTGCTGTTTAGAATTTTACGTATTTGAAACGACAACACTGGTCACTTCTGGCTCCCATCTTTAAAAAGCTACAGTTCTTCAACTGTGTTTCTCACAGAGACAGATTTCAATAAAATGAGAAACTTCCATTCCATTGCTTCCATTGTGTTCCAGATTCCACCTCAGGATGGCGCTGTGAAGCCCTTATCTTTTATATTAGTTTCGAGAGTTCATCCATGATTGTAAAAGAAGAACCTCATCAGATGTCGATTTTACATTAAACGTTCTTTTTCCCCACCTTTGCTTAACATCTCAGGGCAGAATGACCGTCTGATGGACCCATACCACTTCATTTCAAAACGTGATTACAGTAAAACAACCTACTACTCTGAGAGGAACGACTACCTATTCTGGTCACCACTCTTATCTATGTTCTGGATTATTCCCCAAAGTGCCAAAACACTGTCGGGGTCTGTGATGAAAGCATTACATGCTTATGTCATAGATTTCCAATGCTCAATTTAATCATTAAACAACATAGGAAAGTGTCAGTCAGTCAGTCATCATCTAACCGCTTTATCCTCCACCAGAGGGTCGCGGGGGGTGCTGTGCCAATCTCAGCTTCATCGGGCGATAGGCGGGGTACACCCTGGACAGTTCGCCAGTCCATCGCAGGGCCACACACAGCTAGAGACAAACAACCATTCACTCTCACACTCACTCCTACGGTCAATTTAGAGTGTCCAATTTACCTATTCCCCACATTGCATGTTTTTGGACTGTGGGAGGAAGCCGGAGAACCCGGAGAGAACCCACGCACACACGGGGAGAACATGCAAACTCCATGCAGAAAGGCCCTTGTTCCAACCGGGGCTCGAACCCGGGTCTTCTCGCTGCAAGGCGAGAGTGCTAACCACTACACCAACGTGTGGCCCAACATAGGAAAATGTGAGTTTCATAAATTACTGAGGACTAGTGATGTCAAGGAACTCTTTACACTTGGTCATTTATAACACACTACTACTGTGACCTTACATGTGACACCATTAATCTGAGTAATGGGATCATTTACAATCACAATCATGTCAGAATAGGTTCAGTATATATGATTTCTATATGATTTCCCTCTTAACTTGTGTTGCTCCCTAATTCTTTTTGCCCTTATGAGCTAATTTGTTGTCCTCTGTCAAACTGAATTACAATTGCTCTTGTATGGAGCTGGTTGGCAATGTAAATGTAATCTCATCAGGATTCATTAGGAAATTGCATGTAGTTGGGTGCACCAAGGCCTGACGCTTTCATATACTGTCATAGAGATGACACTTTAATGTGACATTGACCTCTACTGGCAACAAAGCGTCATTACGTTTCCTTAGCTGTGTACCTTAACATAATATTCTCAACACTTTGCAAATGTGTGTTTTGTATCTTATAACATTCTGAGTGCTTCATGCCAGTCATTCACCAGTCACTCTCTCTATGATAAAATCTTTAGTAATCCTTTGGAATTGACATTTGTGTTTATTTTATAGTGGTCCTCAAACCATGTGGCTGTTGGCTGTTTGCTTAGAGTAACATTAACATGTGAAGGTTGAATTTATTGTGACTGGAAAGAGCTAAATCCAACAGCATAGCACTTTGTCTTACATGAAAAACAGACTGGAGGTAGAAAGGTTCTTCATCTTCATCTTTATTATCATAATAGTCTGGAAAATAACGACAATATGCAATACACGTTTGTTTTTTGTACAAAAATAATGAGATGTGTTGCAGCTTGTGTGACAAACCTTCAGTGTTATTTCCACTGTACACGAAGGAGATATGAAAACAAAGACCCAGGTCATATGCAAACATTGTTCTTGCGCTTAGTTGAGGTAAGGTATAAAGATAAGTTCGTCAGAACTACAAAAGATTAAGAATGAAGCAAAGTGTAACGCAATACTGCCAATACACCTTTCACTGATTTCAAACATGTCACAAAATGAAGTTTGCTTTCCTCTTAGATTTCTATAAATAACAATATCACTCTTTATATGGGAAGGAAAGAAAATTTAGAAATTCAGAAATTTTTTCCGTTTACTATTTTTACACAAGCAATTAGAATAAAATTGTCAGTCTGATAACAGAATCTTTTTTTCTTGTGTCCATAAGCCAGGTTTACATGCATTACATTACATTACATTACATTACATGTCATTTAGCAGACGCTTTTATCCAAAGCGACTTACAATGGAATCAAGTACAATTAGCCAGGGGTGGAATCGAACTTGCGACCATGATGTCTTTGGTACACAAGGTAGGGTCTTAACCACTGAGCCACTCCACCCCATCCACATGCGTAAAAGAATGGCAAATGTTTGCTTGATTTATCCACAGAGAAACAAACCAGGGTGAGGAAATACTTTGTTCTTTCACTTCTGTCCATCTGTCCATCAAAAGGGGGGCTGCGATTCTGTTTATTTAATCAACCAATCTCACATCAGTTTCCCTTTATCTTCCATTTTGGACTTCCTGGAATATTTCCAAGTGGACGGATCAGTAACATCGATGCCACTTGTAGAAGTACTGTGTTGACTTGTATAAATTCTCATGAATCACCACTAAATTTTGCTCTCCACACCAATTCTTCACTGGTTAAAAAAACCCTCTCCATCCAACTTCCCTCTCATCCAAAATAGCTATGGAAGTTAGCAAGCTTGATTGATAAAAGTCTCTCCATTATCCTACAGGGTTTGCCAAGGCCGAGCCATTATTTTTCATACATTAGATTTCTCTATTTCACCTGTAGTGTACACAAAGGGAGAGCGAGTCTCCCACTCTGCTTCTCCTGAGTTCTTGTCGGCTGCTGTGGCTCATGGCCCATCAGAAGGAAACAACTGAGGTGCGACAGGCACTTGCTGTGGTCGTGCTGACGTGAATGGCTGAGTTGAAAGTGTTGCAGTACGATTTGCTGAAGAAACGGGAAGGAGACATTCATGTCATGAATCAGGAGTCAGTGCGGATGGTGAGCATCTCGTGCCTGGATGTGTGGGCCTCTCTATGTGTTGAGGCGGCTTTTTCGTTTGGCTTGGTGAGCATAGAGGAAGTACATGGTGTGTCCGACGGTGATGAACAATACAGAAATGATGACGAGGATGCCAAAGTGCTGTGGCTGTGGAGCGGAAATGACCATGATGAAGTGGAGCAGATCCATCAGGTAATTCATAGAGCTCTGCACTCCATTGACCACACCCCTCTCGGACTCACAGATGTTCTCCTGCATGAGCTGGGTCACTGTCAGGTCGAAGGACCAAAGCCCTGAAACACAGAGGTCATTAGGGTTTAAAACATGCCCTCGTCATCAAAGTAGCTTGATGACGGCATTGAATTTATTTAACCCTACATACAAAAGAATAATCTAATCTGTTGGAACTATAGTATAGTCAGTTGTTTTCAGTCCAGTTGCCGACATCTACACTAAAAGATACAATGACCTGGGTGACTGATAAATGTTAGAGATGACTCTTTTCAACGCTTACGTCTTAATAAAGATGCCCTAAAGCAGGGGTGTCAAACATACGGCCCGGGGGCCAGAACCGGCCCGCCAGAGGGTCCAATCTGGCCCACAGGATGTATTTGTTAAAATTTCACACTACGATTACAATCTAAACATAATGTCAAATGCAATATTTTTCACTTCTAGATACCTGTGACTAAATGTTTGTGCCTTTATAGATCCAGTTTGATGTGCAAATAGTACATTTAGGCATGATATTGTTGCAATTGCACTTATATTTCTCAAGAGATGTCATGTTTTGTTAACATATCCTTCATTAAATGTAAAACAAAGGAGAAAAAACAAAGGAGTTCTTGTTGGTCACTATTGTTACTGGTCCGGCCCACTTGAGATGAAATTGTGCTGTATGTGGCCCCTGAACAAAAATGAGTTTGACACCCCTGCCCTAAAGTATTTGGCCATTTTAGGCATCTGATAATATGTGCCATATCTATGTGTGGGTGAGGTTTACATCTGTCATATTAATATGACATATCATAAGATCCTATTGAAGTTCTGGCGCCTGTTGAATCCACTCTGGTTTAGGTGTCAATATCTACTCACCGATGCGTGCAGTGATGACGCCCAAGAACAGCAGGATGATGGAGACGTAGGATTCTGGCGCTGTGCCAGAAGGCACATTGTCAAAAAGCACAGTGTTGTTGGTCCAGTGAATGGATGAGCGGTCAGGAAGCAGCGGTTGATTGCTGCCTCCACCCAGTGGATATGTGTGCTTCTGCCTTTGCCTTCCCATCCCGCCAAGCTCGGAGGAGTTGGCGGCAACGTCGGGCACCAGCAAGCTGAGATCCATAGGGCTGCCAGGGGCAAACACGGAGCACACACACAGCAGCAAGCAGCCCAGGTGGAGGCAGCTTGAGATGATACCTGTATTAACCAGGCCATAGGTCTTCCGGAGTCTGGTGAACATCACAGTGCCCAATAGCCCCGTGATGGCAGATACACCCATCAGTAGACTAAGGAGAGAGCCACTTATACCCTGAGTATAGGCATAACCGGTGGTGATGCAGTCAAAGCCCAGTACTGTTGTGTATAGAAAAGCCAGACCCATTCCTGCCAGGAAGACAGGCTGGCGATAGTAGGCCCTCCAGCCGTCCTTACAAGTGCTCATCAACCAACGAAACCGCCGGAAACACAGCGGCAGGTCTGTGATTTCTTTTAGCTGCAGTCTTGTGTTACAGTTTCCTTCGGTCAGAGGCTGAGGTTGTGCGACATTACCTTCTGCTGATGAGAGAGAGGAGTTTCATCCATCACTTCAGTGCATCAGTTTTACATTCACAATTCTCTGTTCCATAAACTCTACGTTACGCTTTGGAGCTGTTCTGTAATGACTTAAGTCCATTTAATATGAATCAAATGTAAAGTGATGTAATTTTCTTCAAAGGCAATATAACAAAGATTCATGATATAAGGTTTATGCATTAAACAAACTAAATATATTGCACAAATAATGACTGACAAATTTTGGACATTTATCACATTGTGCTTATGTTTTTGGCCTTACGTATCAAGCCCTAGTTGGTCCATACCTTGTAACCTTCTCCTTTCCATCCTCTGCAGATACACTTCATCCACCTCTACCCCAGGTGGTTTGACTGATAGAGCGGGGACGATGCGGTACACCCGTGACAAGAAGAAGAACTCCACAATGAGAGACACAAGGTTCCAGCCCAGGATGAAGCCACAGCCTACCACATTAGAGGCCAGGGTCATGACCTGTCCCACTGCTAGTGGGGCCAGGATGTTGGTCACCTGATCTATCCGCCTCATGGTTGCATTCATTCCTTTTGTTGAGATCAAAGAGACAGAGGTTACTGAACCTCCACCATTGGGGGTTTCAGCGAGAGTGGATATGGACCAGTACACTGTTTTCTCTGATATTCAAGTATTCATAAATTACCAGGGAGCCAATGAAAGACATGGAGTATAAACACTTGTATAAACAGAGATTAAATCCCCTCACCAGCTAGGTGACCACGGTTGTAGCCTGTTATAACCACAATCCAGTCCCTCTGAATGGCAATGGTCAGCGCTGTGCTTGCAAGGTTTGCCACATCTGCCAGGATGATCACCACCGTATAACAAACCACCTTGTGTGAGTTTTGCGATGCAACATGTTACTATGACAGCAAAGAGTAGCCACAAGCTCAGAAACAGAGACGACAGGGACACAGGACAGAGGGAGCAACTGCAGCCGTAACGCTATGTAACAACCACGGTGAGTATCCCATTTGCAATTTAATTTATTAGTCAAATGTTTAGTGTCTACTCACAGTGAGCCATCCATCCCAGATCTGTTCAATCCTTTGCTTATATGAGAACACCAGCATCAGCACAATGCTACACACTGTCACTGAGATGTTCTGGACGAAAAGAGATGCATGTGCAACTAAAACAGGAGACAAAAAACAAACGACATTGAACTTGAGATGGAGTTTGATTTTATCTATCAAAGTTGAAAATAAAACCAACACATGTCTCAAAACTTCATGTTAAAATGTTCAAATGTGTGTGACATACCTTTATTCCTGGGATTGCGGTCAACCCAGTCTCCAAGTAGAGCACCAAGCAGCAGCACCGACCCCGCTACTACCAGTCCAAACACGGCAGTCAACAGCAGGCTACGACCATACAGCTCAATCAGGAACACAGAGATAGCAAAGTGCCACATGCGGTCACCCTGTACACAACATACACGATTATGTGTCGCTCTGGAAGAGGCTGTCATCCTTGCAGTTAACGTTCTTAACTTTGTTATTATACTCCAGAATTCAGGAAATGATTCTTACCCACATTGACAATGCTCCACTGACATAGATGAGAAACTTGGGACCTTTGAGGTAGATAAGAGCTGAACCTAGTGAGGAAAAAGCAGTAAGCATTTTTATAAAAACATTAAATTGCACACGTTCCAGCAGGATTTAAAGGTGAGTTCACCTGGTATACTCCTAGCTTTATTATTTCTTGCATCCCTGATGTTGTCAGACTCGAGCTCCGCCATGACCCCACCACATTGGGAAGCATTCACACGCTGGGACATTGCCTAAAGAAGGATGAAACAACAGTTGAACTTGTTGCACTCTCCTTCTACTTTCCATATTACAGTGTAACAAATCACCACAGCACTCACACACAGAATAGATATCTTTGATATTCAGTATAGTTCCTTGTGTTGACTACAAGAATGTTCAAACCATTTTCATGTATACTGGTTGTTTACTTAATAACATACACTAGGAAGCAACTGTTTAAAAAATGACAACACTGCATTAATTAGTTAAATACACCATTCATTTTTCGAGGCACATACTGTTGGAATACTTTGTCCTGTTGAACACAACAAACCTCTATCACAAACTGATATTAAGTCTATAATCTAATGTTATGATGGATAAATAGAAAACCAACTCTCAACAAAGATATTTTTGGGTAGAGAGATATCACAATACTGAAAGCAGCACTAGAATGACACCTTACATAGCTCGATAAATACAGTTTCAAACTGACAATGATTAAAGTGCTCACAAGTCAAGACAGGGTCAGTCTTCACCTTTGTTCTGATGTCACACTCAGTCCCTGCTGTTGTTCCCCAGTGCTGTATCTTGTTCCATGTGTCCTACACTGGGATGCTAGTCATTCCTGAGAGCTGGAATTCAAGCCGTAGTAGTTTGAAAGGCTTAATAACATCACAGCGTTCAAGTGCAGCATTGTATGAAAGTGCCAGAAAAGCAGAACGGGCAGAGGGACAACAAAGGCAGCCAGCATATTCCAAAGCACGTGACACTGGGTGGACAATATCACTGTCCAGCAACACTATTAAAAAGGACAACTGTGTGACTTGTTTGACACAAAATACATACGTACACATGAGCTGGAGCACATGCAGGCACATACACACACAGTCCTGCTACTGTCGTGCATATTGACACATCATGCAACACTACGTCATTCTTAGAGAGTCGAACGCTGATGGCATTAAAATATCAGAAAACAAAACCTCTTCTGATTGTGTGAGTCACAAGAAGATGCATAAAAATAAAAGACAGCGATACAGACTTGAACTGAACATGTGCTCCACTCATAAGCTTATACACCATTGCTTGTATTCATGTGTTGTCAAATCATGTGTTTTTATTTATTTATTTATTTATTTTTTTGGGGGGGGGTTAATTATGTGCTTATCACAAATCTTTTATGAAAAAATATATTCATCCATCTCCTCTTGTTTCAATTCACAACATCAACACAGGAAATGAACTGCTGTCTTTCTTTAATCAAATATCAACATGAATCTGATGTCCACTTCCAATGTTCGGTAAGTGGCTAATTATGTTTCTTAAGGATATTGTTCTGCATTTTTTTGATCTGGCTGACAGTGTAAATATCCTTCCCCCAATGTAAATACACTTCAGGTGACGACAAAAGTAACGTTTTAATTTAACAGATATGCTGAGATTAAAGCTGCTAATGCTCTCCAGCAGTAATGATGTGAGGAAATTAGCTCACATGCTTAATTAAAAAAATAACAATAACTCACAGGTACTACTTGTAGTCCTGGACACATCTCATAGAACAAACCAAAAAACTCCACCACAAGTTTCATTTGCATATGGATTCTGATTATGCCTACTCATTATGTAATTAATCATAAAACTGATGAATCTGTAACACAAGTAACACAAACCCAGAACATCAACCAGGGGAAGTTTACCTTTGGGTGTAATGGAATGAGTCAATCTCTTGTTTTTCTACTCTCTGCCAGATTAAACAAATTTTACACTGGGATTTTGTAAAGATGAAAACTCTGTCATACATAATCTGGCTTCAGGAATCATATGTTGGCCATTTTTAAGCCTCAATTGCAGTGTATTCTTAGGAAATTACAGGAAGCCTAAGAACTACCAGTAGATATTTGGCCTCCTACCTGTCACCCATTCAGTGTCATCATTAAACCTGTTTTTGTTTAGTATGTTATGGTTTTGCAAATATATTGAGATTAATTGCAGTTCACCTATTTTTCCCATAGATGGGTGTCTGTGATCAGTTATTCGACATAGCTGTTGAAAATCTCGAGACAGTCCTTCCCATATGCCAAAGTGAAGATGAGACTGGGATTCAACGAGTTAAGACACATTGATCCTGAGCAAATAAATAAATTAATTAATTAATAAATACTGCGCATATACTGTATACCTTAAATGTAACTAAAATAATGTGGGTGAAAGTTGGTTTTATATATCAGTAAACTGCCGTACAACCTGTGTATGTAATTCACAGCAGAGGGAGTGCCGTTATATCAACACGACTGATATTCAGGCTGGTCAGAGGCCCGGCGACATTTTCTGCACTGGCAACAGCCACACGGTCGACTCCCCACTATATTTTTTCAGTCTGTTAATTTGAGATCACTGAATAATGAATTTGATAATTGAGTGCGTTATCATGGGATAACAAGACTCATTTTCTTGTGATAACGAGATAAATTCATGCGTTATCTTGGGATAATATGGCAGGTTTTCTTGTGATAATGAGATAATTGTGGCGGGACTGAACAGTGTCTGCTTCATAATCACATGAATTGGCCCCTCAAGCACCACCACCTGTCGGGCCAGTTGTATAGTTAGGGTGGTTTTAGTGTTGATCTTGAGGGTTAAATAGTGTAGAGTTTCTGAGAAGAATCAGCCAATCACAGATCATAGTTGTCTAAGTCCCTCCTCCAACTGAACTGATTGACAGCTCATGACGCACCTAAAAATAGTACCTGGCCCCAGGTACTATGCTAGTGGAAGATACTTAAAGGAAGAGTGTGTGTGTGATGGAGACGGGGAAAGGTAGCATGAAAAGATTTAGTAAAATACAGCTTAAATACAAGCTAACAAATTCGAACAGAGGACGAAGCGACTGTTTCCCCCAACTGTTCGTCTCGGTAAGCTAGTTGGGCTGTGCTAGTGTTGCTAGCTGGGTTAGCTATGCTGCGTTGCCTGCATGTTCATTCAGTGTGGCGGTTTGTAGCTTCCTATCGTGGTTGTTGACAGTTGACCGTGAATTAAACGCTAAACTTGTTGTTAACGCTACTGATATTTTACAGGCATTTTGTATCCAACAGTACTAATTAAACAACTAGCATTGCCATTATAACAACAACACTTAGTTTTTCCTCAAATTAGAATTTGGCAAACTGTGGAAGTATGCATACATGCACAATGCACATAATACATATGTAAAAGTGCAGAAGTTTGCAGATTGCTATTTTACATGTGTAGTCCCTTTTTGGCAGATTCTAAAAGACAAACAAAAACAAATGCATCAAAAGAAAAGAAACAACAAATTCTAATAGTGTCTCATAAACAATGGTAAAGTCTTGAGCCAGGAAGTTGGCTGCGCTGGTTCTGCTCTTGTCCAGAAATTAGTTTAGTATAATAGATAATGGAGATAATGGATTAATTTCCAGTGTCGTCTATTTAACTAAATGAAATGTAAAAACTGGGAAGTTACAACTGCATTGTAAAGAAGTAACATCTTGAATTACAATTCACATATTTAAGACAACATGTAAAATAATAATAATAATTATTAGTACTATTGTATACAAGGTGCTTGTAAAGATTCAGATTTTGATATTAAGACTAGAGAAATTATTGAACTGGAGTTTAATTAAGGCCTTAAAGTGTTATTATTTTATTAGTGTCACATACTTTAGTATTAATGTTGTACAACACATAGATAAAATTAAAATCCTGTTTGCCAAAACAGGTTAGGTCTTATGGAGAGAGTGAGGACCACATATGGAAGATTCTTTCAATTTGATGGCACAGCATCTCAGTGAGATTCAACTGAACCGTAGAATCCACCCATCAAGGTCTCCACCTGGTGGTAGGGTGGTGCCGGTTGACAGCACCACACACATCCACAAAGAATCACACATCACAAGAAAAGTAATCGTCATAAACATTAAGAAACCACAGACACTAGATTGACAGAACAAATATTGACCGTGATCATGAAGCACAGACTTTATAGATTATTGACAAAACCAAAGACTAAACTAGAGTTTAAAGGACCAATTTTTTTGTTTTCTTTAATCTGTTTATACAAATGTTGAGTCATCACCTGCAAGGTAAAATGCAAAACAAGCTTAAGTTCCGCAACTTACCTCATTGTCTGTGTGCATCCATTTATGGTTACTATGGTCTATGTCCCAAAGCTCCTTGTGAATCTATAGTGGGTTACAGCTTCTTAAGCTGGTATTAACCTAGATCAGTGTTTCTCAAACTTTTTCAGACCAAGGACCACTCAACCCATAAAAAAACACTCACGGACACCTAACTCAAAATAGCCCCAAAACGGTTGCGGTCAGTGGTGTCGCAAACTGGTCCACTGTACTGCTCAAGTCAGATACTACTTATATGCTTGTCACCTTGCTGACCACTAGGGGTCGCTCATGGACCACACTTTGAGAAAGGCTGACCTATCGACGTCCCACTGCAAATAACGTGAATGCCACATTAAGTTATTAAATCATTTGTTTTAGGAATTCTGGGTGGAGCCATGTGCAGAAGTGCAAGGACCCCTGTAGATTTTCCAAAAATGAAGGACAGGCTCAGGCTGAGGAGCATTAGAAAGAATAGCACCACCCACACCAGGGAGAAGGCATATTTATCATCACCTCAGTAAATACAGTAAAGGCCTGTCCCATTCCAGAGGCACTCTGCAGGTAAGATGTGATACATTATCTTACACACAACCTCACAAGACTTTACAAAACTATGTTACCAGTAACATTTTACACCAGGAAAGTCTGTTGATCACAGGTTTCTAGACTGAGTCTTTCAACTTTTGAGGGATCAGTTCATTCATTGAAGTTTTATAGAGTCATGTTTTCACCCCCAATGTTAAAGGAATGTGTCAAGCTGAGTATCTTAAAATCATTTAATGTCTTAAATCGGGCCCTTGCATCACCATGAAATATAGTTGATGGTTGTTGATAGTGTAAGTGTTTCTTATATCAAGTTCAGGTCTGGCAAATTGTAATGACATAATCACTGGTTTAATAATAATCATAGTACTGTATAATTATGCAACAGTATTTACTGTACTGTGGCATACCATAATTACCTCTGTGATACATACCAATTTCTGTAAACCTTATAGGTTCCATTTGCTTTAAATTCAAGAATGGCAATTACAGATGTTTGAATTTTATTTCTACTGGGGTTTATTACGTGAAAAAGCAGAACAAGCATCTTTTAGTTAGAAGCTAATGACAAACATGTATTTGTAAAGAGATAGATGTTGCCTCTCTCCAAAAAGATGCAAGACAACATGACAAGGAGCCTCTGGTCTTGATGTCTGGTGTTATACTAAGTGTTTTACAATGTCAAAAATAGTTCACTGGTGAGCACATTCAGTTACCTATCCTGTATCATATATGTTTAAATTTTTTTTTCATGATAAATGATTTGTTGTACTTTCTGTCCATTATCTCAACCATTTCAAATCATTAATGTTTATGTGTTTATGATGTGAACATTTCCAGTGTGGTCCAAGATTGATGGGCAGTTCTTCCAGGGAAGTGGACTTTGAAATGAGTGACAGAAATACATGAGAATTAATAAACTGATAAAGCCACTACCAAGGAAGCCACACCTGTATACAGTATGTGTACATGTTTAAATATATAAAATACAGAAATAATTTATATACAACAGTTTAAAAACACTTCAGAAACACTAAAAAATACTGCAGAAATACATTAATATTGGTCGTTTTCTAATCACAAGCTTCATGAACAAAATAGGAAACCCTTCAAACACCAATGCTATGAGATAAGGTATTAGAAGTTTCCCTTGAAAAACAGTAAATGTACAAGTGATAATAAATCAGACAGTAAACATGATTTTATCAGTAGGAAATTGACTTCAAGGTTGCACTATTTTTGATTACTGGACTTTTCAAACGTCAACAGGCAGAGCTTTATCTGTACTGTACAAAGTCAGTAGAATTTATTCTGGAGAGGATGGTTAATATTTAAAGAAATTTTCATGAACTGTTTTGTTTTTTGTGCATACTTGAGTATAAGGGACATATGGTGGAACAGTGGCTGGCATTGCTGCCTCACAGCAAGCAGGTCACCCCATGTGTGCATGTATTCTCCCCGGGTACTCTGTCTTCCTCCCACAGTACAAAAACATAGTTTAATTGGACCCAAATTGAAAAAAATGCCCTTGTTTTTTTTAATCCCGTGTTTGTAAGATCTTTTTGTATAGTGAACGCACTGGCTTGAGGATGGTCACTCTTGCTTGGGGCCAAGTAGTTACGCAGTATGACAGGTGAGGAAAAAGGATGGTATGTAGACTTCTGGAAGAATTCTGCAGCAGATGACATTTGATGCTCGATGCTCTGAAAATTAATCAATTTGAACCTGACTCCTAATAATTTTCCTGTTTATTAAGATGTCTGCATCAAAATGTGTTATGTTTCCTTGTTTGTATCAAGACAGAAGAGGGTGACATTTGCTTTATCAGCCTCATATTTCTCATTAGCCCTTAAAGCCCCCTTTTCAAGTTGCTTTGCATGATGCTTATTTTACGTAACAGTGGATTTTTATATGTAGCAGCATATGTAAGGAGCTAACTGTAGTGTATGTACTACAGTTTACATTACTGATATTGTATTCTGAGTAATTGTCATCAAAAATAATAATCAGAAAAAATGCACTGCATTTAAAGATAACTCCTTAGAAGTAGTCACAAAAGGGACTATTCAAAGTGTTTTCTATTAACTTTGTATATCATAGCGTCTTTTTATTTACCGATCATAAAACAGAGTGATAAAGGACAAAGACGTGTGTAATTTACAAATAAAAGGTGAATAAGGATAACAACTTTCATAGTTCATCAATATTTAATTCCCAAAAGTGACTCCGTGTTGGCTTTTTCTCCTGGTCTCAAATTTTCATTGTTTTATCACATGTGTTCTAGTAATTCTGTTAAATCATACCATACATGCCAATACTCCAAAAATAACCCACAGTTATTCATATGGTTTACAGGGGCTGTACACCACAACCAACAGTTATAATAATCATTATAGGGCTGTAAAGTCCCAGTCGACTGGGTGATTTATGAGTCGATACGTTCTGGCTTGACTAAAATTGTGATTGGTCATTTTTTTCACCAGGTTAAATAATTAAATAAAGAGGAAAGTACCAAGTTCTAATGGGGGCGTTTTCAGAGCAACAGTGTGTCTCAGAGAACACCCCCCTTGTTTTCACTATTTTGGATTAGCCCAACCCACTAGAGACAGATAGATTAAAGACATTTTAGGCTGCAGTCAGTCCTCTAACATCCATGTCAAAGACATCGGCGACATCGGCAGTGTGGCAGCATTTTACAAAAATAGATGGCAGGAAAAAAGTCAAATGCAAACTTTGCCAGCGACAGTTTGCATATCACAGCTCGACTACAAACATGGCATATCATATAAAAACAGTAAGCTAACTTGTCTGCATTAGGTTGCTCCATTTGTTTTAAGTATACGAACATAGCAAAATTTGCACATTTCAATGTTTTAGTCTAATCATCGTTGATTCGTTTTAAAGCTGCAGGCGCACTCGTCCACAACAACGGCAGCAGTCTATTTGTGTCTCAGCCGTGAAGCTGTGCTCCTATGTTCAGTCTTGCTCTGTGCGAGGACATGCACAGAACCGAATAATCTAAATATTCCTCAACAGTTCTTGTGCTGATATCACTAGTTGACAGTATATTTTCGGAAATCATGGGCTATGATATTGCTCATCTGGTTAGTCGATTTTTAGTTGAAATTTGTGGGCTATAGTCGACTAAGAATTTCTTTATTACAGCCCTAACTCATTAGCATATTACTTTCATTACATAAATAAGTGAAAAAATGTCCTTTATGTTTTTAAATTCCTGTCTAGGTATTGCATACTCTTCCTGTTCTTGCAAAACTCATATTAATTGCAGCAGACCAATACATTATTTTTTTATAGAAAAAATAGCCAGTGGGTAAATTAGTGACATCTAGTGATGATGTGATAGAATACCCTCTATTTCTAGGGATTTAGGAAAACCTACAGTGTAGCCATAATAATGTAGAAGAGCCTCCCAATATATCTGCCATCTGATTCACTGTTGAGAAGTGAAAGCTTAAAAGTGCTGCTTACAATGTTAGAATTGCATAAATAAAAATCTGTGAAATCAGTAAATCCAAATTGTTCCATAGAATATTGTGCTGAGGATTTTCTAGACTCTTTTTTTATTTATTAGAATTTAATTTGTTCCGTGACTTTTCACTTTTCCTTGACCATATACATTTCCCGAGTGCAATAACAGGTATAGCAATGCTGGGGACTCCTGCCAATACAACAATGACCACATAGACCCAGGCTGGATATTGCTTGTCCTCAAGAGTTGGGAAGTTTACCTGCAAAGACAGAGACAGTTAAATGCAACATTTGTGGTTTTTGTTATACAAAACTGTATATTTTAAATAATAAATCCATATTTACTGATTCAGGATCCCAGACTTTGTAAAGGAGCTGTTCAGAAATTTCAGTGATGAAGTAAAAGACTAAGATAAAAAGCATAATGAATGGGCTGATGACTCTCCATGAAGCCTGCCAGAAGAAGTTGGGTTTGTGTCCAATCATGAATTTGATGTCATCATTGAACCTGGAAGAAGAGTAGTGCACATGTTGCAGTGACTCTTATCTACATGTCCCAATAACCCAGATATACCAGCATGTAATTATATGATAACATCCTACATAGAAGTCATAAAATGTATGACTTCATTAGTTTTACTGTGTTATTGTTCCCAGGTTGTTGGTTTCATTTGACTTCACTGCATAGCAACACATCTAGACATTCAATGAATTGCATGGTGCACAAAAAAAGACACAGAATAAACAAAACAGTGTTTGTACCTGTCTATTCCATATATGTATACCACTGAGAACATTTCACAGAAAGCAACAACTAGTAAAGGGATGGATCCTCCATAGGTGTCAAAGAGTGAAAGCCAGTAGTTCCCTGAGCCTTGAACAAATAGCAGACCCACTAGACAGCACAGTATGCATGTCACACCTGTAGGTTAGGAAAGAAAGAACGATGTAGAACACCATGGAATGTACTGGAATGCCATGGTAATTGATAATGAGAGGACATAATGTGGACCCACCAGTGACGGCCTCTTTTGGCCACGACTTGGGGAAGATTTTGAGGTCCTGCAGTGGCACTATAACGCCCTCAATGTTACCAAACATAGAAGACAGGCCAAGGCAGAAGAGCATTATGAAGAAGAGCACGGACCACAATGGTGAGATGGGCATCTTTGTTATGGCCTCAGTGAACACAATGAAGGCTAAACCTGTTCCTTCAACTCCCTATAGAATGAAACACAGCAATGAGTTACTGCATAATTTGCATTTGTAAGCATGATTTGAAAAGCATTGTCCGTTTTCAAGTAAAATTCAATCTGCCATTCTGGTACGTAAATAAGTTTGCTGAACTCTTACCTCACTGAGAAAAGTATTCAAGTCGCAGTTTTCCAGATCCAGACCTTGAATAACCTCTGGGTGTGTTTGATTAAAATGTTCAACAGTATCTTTGTAGTTGCTTTCAGTGACATTGCCCTCAGCCAAATCAAACGCGTTAATTAATGTCAGGATGTTCCTGAAAACCAAAATGCATTAGGTTAAACATCTGTGTAAGAAATGAAAATATTATTTTGAGACATTAAAACGGAAACACTGGCTTCACTGTTAACATTGATGTATATTGTATATTGATGTAACGATATGTTCTTTTCATTTGCAGGCCACAAACTCTGTTTATGTTTTGGTTTGCTATTATGGTCTGTTGTGCCACTGCATTCCACCTAATAATGCAGCTAGTAGCATGTCAACACATGGGATGTGAGCAGAGAGCAGCTAGCTCACAATACAGAACATAAAAAGCCTCTGTACCCCTCTTAAAACCATCTTGACCTAAGATTATGGCTGAAAAAGGAGAAAGCTTTATAAAACAGTTGTATATAATTTTTTATAAAAAATGAGATGGTGGACAATTATGTATGTGTTCATGAACACTGCGTTATGTCAGGTAGAAGTGCTGCATCTGGCAACCACAACCTTGCAATATTTCCAATGAGGATTGCAGTAACCGTTTTAAATTACATATCGCTGTTGTACATATTCTACACACATCACTTTTAAGTATGTATTCACACTAAAAACATTGCGGAATAATTAACATAATCTACTCATTGTCTACTATTATGTATATATATTAATGCGAAAAGAAGACAGTACCCAGAAAGACAGTTGTCGAATTTCTCTGTTGCTCTAAACCCGATGATGGTGTAAATGACTGTTGCAGAGAAGACCGAGGTGAAACCATTGATGATGGAGATGATCACTGCGTCCTGTTCGCAGTTGTTACTAAAAGAAGAAAACACCATTTTTATTTATTAAAATACATTGCACGCACCTGTGTATTAAAAGGATTAAAAATGAAGACAAACTTACTGCACAGAGTTATAGCTGGAAAAGGAAATAAGACCACCAAAAGCCAGAGAGAAGGAATAGAAAACCTGAGCACCTGCATCAAGCCATGTTTTTGGGTTTGCCAGCTCTGATATCTGTCAGAATTTATATGTTAGGAAAGTGTGTAATTACATACATGTAGTTAAGGTATATTTAGATAAAATTCAATTAACCAAACAACAAATAATTGATATTAAACAAAATCTTTTGCAACAGTAGCATATCTCTATAACTGCCCAACAGCATCAAATGTGGGCTGTTAAAGTTAATGTGTGTCTGATTTATTATCTACGGGAAGAGGAGTGATAATTTTTTGTAACAGGTAAAAGAAGCTCCGGCTATCTTATTTCTTTGTTGTTTTATGAGTTTTGCAGAACTCAATGCAGGGGCGGCAACGCGTTAATCAGTAACACATAGTGTAATTATATTACTTTATCCAGTACAGAGTAGTGTAAGGGTTTGTAGCAGGTCTTGTAGCTGGCACTTTAAATCAGAAGCAACATGTAGAAAACAGTCAAATCGTTTTGGGTTTGAAAGGCTGCCATGTTTGTAGTTTCTTTAAAGGAGATTCAGTTCCAAAAGAAACACATCATCTCATTTGTTATAGAGTCTCAGGGCACCACCAGCTTTGTTGTTTTTATCTCTGTCAAATTCTGTGATTATTGCCATTTGGATTAGAATGATGCTCAAGCATGTTTTAAATAAACCTGGCGTAAAAGACCTTTTTCTATAGCGGATATTTTCTGATATGAAATAGTAGGACAAAAAAAACAAACCAGATTTCAACGATAACGATAAGAGAGCCATGCTCATTCTATTGTTCTAAGTGTAAAGGTTGATCACACTAAATACTTTATACTGTAGAGGCAGTTTTATATTTTTATTTATTTATTACGTTTTCAGAATGTGTTCCAATGACATGATTGAGAAATAAAACAGTTTGTTGACTATAGCGTTGCCAAAACAACAAATCTAAGACTTGCTCTGTTCTTTACATCACATTGTAGTTGTATATTAAAACTTTGGATTATAATATACTATCTTAAGTAACGTAACTTATTACATTTGATACCAAATCATAAGTAATGCTATTACTTTTTAAAGTGTAATTTGTAAACAAATAACTTTATACTGATGTTATAGGAGCCAAACAGGGACAGAACTGTCATGGCAGGTGTATGAGTCGAGATCCAAGAAAATCTATTTTTAACTGTGAATGTGTTTAGATCAGTTATTGACTATAGACTGGAAATCATTAACACATCCATGACGTTGTTAATTACTCCTGGAAATGACTGATTTACTGATTCAAAATAATAATAAATGTTACATAGTAGTCAGTGTTATGGACAAATGTTTCTCACAATGGTTTTTTTGTTGTTTTAATTACTTCACAAGGGTTTGCTGTCTTCAAAAAGTGGTTACTCACATACAATTTTGGGATTAAGTGGATTAGCAAAGGCTGTGTAAACCACGCCTACCAACAGGCACTAGACTATAATACAAACAACCAAAAACAACTGCAACTTACTTGTGGTGTGAAGAGAAACTTGACTCCACTCAAAGAGCCTTTCAGAGTCAGTCCTCTGATGAGAAAGATTGTCAGCACCACATAAGGAAGGGTAGATGTCACGTACACAGCCTGGTGGAAACATAAGATATTTACATAATTGTTGTTTAGGTGAATCAAATATGTTTATAATGTTGTAGAAGCTGTACCTTCCCTGTAGTCTCAATTCCACGGATGATGCAGAGATAGAGCACAGACCATGCACAAATATGGCACAGCAAGATCCACCACTGCAACCCACCGTCCTCCTCAATTCTTGGAGTTGTGTTCAAGGTCTCCCTGTACCAGAAGTAATCCACAGTGGAGCTCCTCTCACACTCTGAGGTATATCCTGACCAAATTCAAGAACAGTGTGTAACATCAAGCTCAAAGTGAGATTATTTCATGTTTGTATCTGGAGGAGAGTTGTTGTTAACTACCTGTTAAATTGGCATTCATGGGACAACGACTCCAAGGTAGAGGCTCTTGAAAGGAGTTAAAGAAGTACCACATAATCCAGGCAAGGATGGTGTTGTAGTAGAGACTGATTGTCAGAGATACGCACATGGACGCAACACCTGCAAATGAATTTTGTAAAGATTTTTATTTGACGGCACCGCTCCACTTAAGCTTTAGCTATTTATTGTGCTACATTTTGCCTCACCAATGCCGGTCAAATAAGGATGAATTGTAGACCATAATACCAAGCCTCCTCTTCTTATACGCTGACCAATGGCAAACTCAAGATGTAAAAGTGGGATTCCTTCAAGAACCAGTAGGATCAGAAAGGGTATCATGAAGGCACCTGGAAGGAGTATCCAAGGAATGTTAATGGTGGTGTATTGTGACAGTAAAACTTCAATTTTGTGTGCATTTGAACATGTACTAAGCAGTTGTTGAAATGTAGAAAAAAATCAGAGAGCTGAAATTTAAGTCATTACAACCCCTCAACATTTATCATTCAGGCAGGAGCACTTTACAAGGATTTTCTGAGAGTATGTAAGAAAAAAAAAAAAAAAGCCTGTCTAAACGGATCAGAAAAAAAAAAAAATCAGTGAATCAAAAGCAAATTGAAAGAAAATGAATCCAGTCATTATGATCCAATACTCTGGAACAAGCTGCCTTATAACCAACAGTTTGCTGCAAATGTATCTATTTTTAAAGGTAAACACTTACATAGCAATTACACAGCATTTTTTTAGCTAGCTTTGTTTTTTAATACCAAAAACCTAATTTATGAGCTGTCTTAAATCGGACACAAGGCATTAATTATTCTCCCGTCTTTCCAATAGAAATGTCAAACATGCAATTGGTACAGTAAACAATGAAAGCATCACTTGCCTCCTCCATGACTTTGACACAGATACGGGAAACGCCAGACATTTCCGAGTCCCACACAAAACCCCACACATGTCAGCATGTACTGGGCCTTGTTGTCCCATTTTGGTCGCGATTCGGCCTCTTCCTCCTCAAGCCTGTCCAGCTGCTCATAGGACAATATCCTGTCTTCCAGGTCCGGATTAGGAAGCTGTAGCTTCATGATCTCTGAAACCGTGTGCTTTTGTCGACATGCAGGTTGGAAATTAACTCGTAGCTCACACTGTAAGATGCTCTGGAGTTCTGTAATAAATTGACTAACTTCAAGCTCACACTGTAAGATGCTCTGGAGTTCTGTAATAAATTGACTAGGTGGTGCTGACGGAGCATCCGCAGGACGTGTGCTGCCTTTGAAACCCTGGGTGAAGCAAGAGCACAACACATTTAACTAGATTCTTATCTGATAACGATGGGTCATTACACAGAGTTCAATGCTGTCATGCGTTTTACTGTGGTGACACATTACACTTTTCGAGGATTTATTTTATACTGGTACCTAAATAATTACATTCATGTAATAAAAAAAGTATTTTCTCGCTTACAGTAACCAATAGCCAATAACCAAGATTCTGACTTTATAGACAATTTTAAAAAGATTCGCTTGGCCAGAATTGTAATATTTCTTCTGGCTTGATGAACAGAAACAGCTAAAATGAGTTGCCAATTTACTTCAAAAACTATTTAAATGTTTTCCTTGTTTCCTTTCCTTTTCTATAATCCAGGGTTTTGAAAAGTCAGTGACATTTTTCAGTTTCATTTACCGACTTAAATTGACTGACATGGGATGTGCATTCATTCTGGAAAATACCAAAGACTCCTGGGTTATTGTCTGAAGTACTGTATAATTCATTGACGCTTCTTCGCATATGAAGAGTCAGTGAAAGATTAAAACATGTACACAGTAACAATAGCTGCAGTGAGTCATGTCTACAAACACAACTAAAGTGTTTAAACATTCTCATAAAAGGAATACATGTAATAAAGATGTTTATGGTTCAGTTTGTCCAAAGTGTCCTTTATTTCTTTAGGATTTTACCATGTTCAGGAGTAAAGAGTAGTACAGTAGTAGTAGTGTAACAGTACATACAGTCAAATACATAATCCTCATGCACGACACAGCTTTATAACACCCATACTGCCGTTGTGAATTTGAAAAAAGCATGGTTAGGATTTATGTAAATATAGTTTGCTAATAAACAGACGACTGATTATTTGAATAATGTTATTAGAACTTTTTTTTAAAAAACAGAAGCAACAACAGACAATCTGTATCTTGGTTCCGCCTTCAGGGAGATTAACTCTACCCTGACGTAAGCACCTGAAACTCTGCTGACTTGGCCTTAGGCCCTCGATTCATAAAGTGCTGAAGATCATTTAGGGTGGCACCAGTAATCTTATCTTCACTTGGAGATTTTTTCCCTAGCTTGCTTACATTAGAGTCATGCCCACAACAAAACTTTCTTAAAAAGAACAACCTTTGCTTTACCGTTCTGCGCACGACATCTGTGTTGGAGCCTTAGTACAGCCTTAGTGAGGCATGAGGAGGGACTGCCTTTGAAAACAAAGAAACATTTATCTCACCTTAAAAGAAAAAAGCGGTTCACACCAGTTAACACATAAAACAGAGCCTCAGACAGACACATGAATATAGACTGTAGGCAGGAGGAATGTATTGAACTAATAGTATTTTGTTAAAGTCCTCTTGGGGGCTACATCGCTAACTCCCTTGTTAGCTATGTAACATAGAGCACTGCGATCGTCCGCTGCTGGTTTATTGGAGATTCCCCACAACAGTCGAAAGTAAATTGGGGATGCTGCCTTTGTTATTTGCGCCTCTAAACTTTGGAACACACTAAACCAGGGGTGTCAAACATACGACCCGGGGGCCAGAACCGGCCCGCCAGAGGGTCCAATCGGCCCACAGGTTGAATTTGTTAAAATTTCATACTAATCTAAACGTAATGTCAAATGCTCCAGATACCCGTGACTAAATGTTTGTGCCTTTATAGAGCCAGTGTGCTGTGTAAATAGTAAATTTAGGCATGATATTGTTGAAATTTCACTTATATTGCTCAAGAAATTTCATATTTTGTAAAATTATCTTTCAGTAAATGTAAAACAAAGGAGAAAAAACAAAGGGGTTCTTGTTGTTCATAGGTTATTATGCTATTATTTTACTATTTTTACTGGTCCGGCCCCCTTGAGATCAAATTGTGCTGTATGTGGCCCCCGGACAAAAATGAGTTTGACACCCCTGTACTAAACCAACCTTTTTGACACTGAGAGCTTCTTCAAGGGTAAGGGTTAGAGTAATCCGAAGGGCTACCAGTTTGATATACACTTCTGAAATAACAAAGTTGCATGGTTTACCTTTTTTAATTGTAAATTATTATTAATGATTAAGGATATTCATGTGAAGACACATGTTGGTGACCCCTGCACTAAGCCATATCACTGGATATTTTTAAAAGAAGACTTAAAACGTATCGTTTTACTCTCACCTTCAACTGGCTCCTTTTTATTCCACCCTGTGTTGTATTTTACTGTTTTATTTGCATCTTTTGTTTTATTTCAAAGTTAAAACAGGGTTTCTACTTTTTTCCTTTTCCTTTTCATTCCACCCTGTGTTGTATTTGCTTTTCACATTTTTATTTTCCTTTTATTGTGAAGCACTTTGAGCTGCGATCCTTGTATGAAATGTGCTATACAAATAATCATTTTAATATGAGATGTTATCATGACGGTAGCCTGTTTTATTTGTGAGGTGTAATAGATTGTGGCGTCTATGTGGATCATCTAAAGGGTTTGAAATCTCTCCATCATAGTTTAGCAGACCAGGGGCCCCCAAACAGCATCTTACATAGGACCCCTCAAAGCTAGAAACGGCCCTGTGCATCACTCATCATTAGCCACTCCCTAGCTACTCAATGCATTTAGACATATAGGCATGGTCAAGTTCAATTAGATCATCAGTATGGGGTAAGAAAAGTGATTTAAGTGACTCTGAATGTGACATGGTTGCTGGTGCCTGACAGGCCGGTCTGAGTAAACTGCCGATCTACTGGGATTTTCACTCACAACCATCTCCATGCTTTACAGAGAATGGCTTGAAAAAAGAAATCCAGTGAGTGGCAGTTAAAATGCCTTGTTGAGGCCAGAGGTCAGAGGTGAGTGACTGGACTGGTTCGAAATGACAACAGAAACTCGTTAATGCCTGAATGCGCGACACATCAAACTTAAATGAAGCAGAAGAGGTAGCTGCAGATGTGGATCATTGGGCAAATGGGTCATGTTCCAGCTGTAAGGGTGAGAGTTTGATCCCCGGCGCTGCTTGTTTACATGCCGATGCCTGACGGACGAATAGACAATGGTTGTGAGTGGATAAATGGCAAAACTGTAGTGTAAAACGCTTCGAGTGGTCATTAAGACCAGAAAGATGCTATATCAAACACACACCATGCCCCTGTACCTAATAAAGTGGCCAGTGAGTGGCGCTGCCTGCTTTGCTTTTTTACGTACTTCTTCACTTTTGCCACTGGAGGTCGCCATTGCGCCTGTAACCTGAGCTGCGTCGGTCTGCTCTGCTGTGTTTCTCCTGGCTGGAGTTGGTGCTTGAGGAGGGAGCCGCACTAACCATCGCTCTCACAGTCCAGGCGCCAAGTGTAGCAGTCCTGTCCGCAGTCTGCCTCAGCAGCCCGCAATGCCATTGGATAGTGCACTCATTCCCACCTCGCTCTGACTAACCGCGTCTCTGGAGGAGATAACCTGGATCTGGATTCTCTTGCACTGTTGTGCGCGCTGTCCTGAGTCCTTCACGCGAATGGAGAAGCTCCAATGATAAGCGAGAGTGCAGGGTTTTGCTACTGCAGAAGACCTGCCGCCG
This sequence comes from Solea senegalensis, assembly GCF_019176455.1. Taxonomy (NCBI): domain Eukaryota; kingdom Metazoa; phylum Chordata; class Actinopteri; order Pleuronectiformes; family Soleidae; genus Solea; species Solea senegalensis. The sequence continues at coordinate 61,911 of NW_025320904.1, read as the reverse complement.
GTACTTCACTGGCCGAGAGCGGGGAGGGTGGGGGGGGGTGGCGGCGCGGGGGTGTTTGCGCGTCTGTCCACAGGCTGTGGTGTCGCATCCACTATTTTGATCATCCAAAGACGCCTTGCATGGCTGCACCATGGCTACGTTTATGTGCAGGGTGCAGTTCTTAGATGATACTGATCCTTTTAACAGCACCAATTTCCCCGAGCCCACCAGGCCACCTCTGTACACTTTCAGGGAAGATATTCCTCTGATAAATCAGATTGCTGGAGTCCACAGGCTGCTGAAAGCTCCACAGAAGGTATGCACTGCAGTTTGTATAAGTCACTTGGTTTTTGGTAAAAAAAGAAAAAAAAGAAAAAGATAGTTACCACCTACAACATTTTAAATTAATAATTAACTAGAAGATGTTGATGTGGTTACTGCCAAACAAACCTAATGGATCACTAACTGAGCTAATGAAGCATCATGTATTTGTATAAAAGTTATGGCATGTTTGTCTATGCTCTGACATGAAAGAACATTTGGTAACTTCTGGTGATAATAGAGTGAATTTACCATCCATTATTTGGCAAGGGGGAACTGTTTACCTCTACCACCGCACTAATCCCCTGTCAGTTGGAAAACCTCTTGCTAGTCATTATCTAGACTCTGTGGGACCTTTTAGAAACTAGAAAAAATGCCTGCCAGGTTTTTGTGTATGAGAGTGGCAGCAAACAAACAAGGTCACAAAGTGATGAGTTTAATTTCACAGAAAAATGTCACTTTAAATTGGATTGTCTTATAACTATCAAGTAGCTAAACCTAGTAGAAAAGTAACATAATATGCATTTGTGGTATAATGTACTGTACGAGCAGGCTATAAAACCACTTATGCTATTGTCACTACACAGCACTAGTTAATAGTAAGTGGGGTCAAATAGCCAGTTGGTCAGCTGTTGAAGGATGGATGAGGGTAATTCCTGACACAGATTGACCTAGATCTGGGGATTTGTACAAGGACCCATCTGATCTCAACACAACGTCTGAACTCTTAATGCATATGTTTCCATCATTATGTTATTATTTCTATTTTGAGACACCATGCCTTTTCAGCTTGTTCTGTTTTGTTGTCTTGTTTTGTTTTGTTTGGTGAGCTCTAGCACGTCTGTCCTCGTTTACTCTTTGAGGAAAAAAAAAACTGCATATTGTTTGGGTTGCAAAAGTTGGCCATTCTAAGATCCACAACTGCACAGCTCAAAATAACTGAATGCTCCTATTTGGTTTGGTGTAATCACCCTGCAGTTTGCTCAGTGACAGCCACTGACAATTATTGTACATTTAAAGCCCTTCTTTTTCCTTCTGGAGGCATCTGAAGGATTATATGAGAAATGCCGTTTTGGTTCCTCTTGATTAGATAATGTTCAACCAAGCACATTTCCAAAAGGGCTCTTTCACTGTCCTTTAGACAAAACAAAGGGGCTCTTCTTCTTCTTCTTCTTCTTTTTATTAACCATTCATCGTCTGGGTAGGAAGTTGGGTAAATAGAAAGTTAATGTAAGTCTTCCTTCACTCCACCAGATCAATGGTGCTCCATCTTGTTTGAGTAGAGTTGGTAAGATAAGTCATGAAAGCCGCAGGATGCTGTGGATCACCACAAGCCTGGCTCTCATTCAGCAGCCCACTCAGCCGGACCAGCAGGATGGGATGGGAATGCTTTCCACTATTTGAGACATGAGAGGGAAGCGGGCAGAATTAAAAACACAAACAAAGACCTGATGTGCTTTGTGCAGTCAACTGGTCTCAGTTTAGCAGACACAGAGCAAGTACCAGTTTGGAGTTCTGCAGGACCCGGTTCGGTGAGATTTGGTCCCATGGGTATTATCGTTTGCACAAAATGAAGCTCTTGTTTTTTTCAAAGATAAAATAATAGGTGGATGACAGGATGACAGGAGTGTGTGTCCCCCACATTTAAGCACATGTGAGGTCTCTCATTCACCTGGAAGGTTTGCAGTTGGTGTGTCCTTTTGGTGTAACCTTGTAAAAGACCTTTGACATCAAACCTGTTGTCTTGGAGCCTCCGTCTCTATGGTGCAGATCAATCTGGTATAAATAGCACGCAGCCAACACATGGTGCCGAGGGAGTCAAAACAGCTAGCATATGTTGTTTCTGGGCTGGTCCTGTCAGTTTCAGTCTGCAGTCTCCAGAGGGGAAATCTGTGCATGTGTGCATGTCAGTGTTCACTTCTGTCGTACATGGGAGGATAGTACGGTAACTCAAACATCATTTAGGTCTAACTTAGATTTATTATCACAGGCTCTTACGATAGTTTTACACGTTTGTGCTTATAGTGATATCACTATTCATCATTGTTGTATTGCCTTAAATCACAACTTCCATTATCTCAAGGGCCGTTTCATAGTAAGAAAGAGACCTTACAGATGGAAGACAATCATTTATTTATTTTTTTTAAATAGAAAACAGAGATCAGTAAGTTTTTTTTTTAGTACTTAAGTTACTGTGCTGATAATAGTAATACCTTTATCATATAATAGGATTATTAATAACAGTGTCAATGTCCAATATGGAATGGAATGTGTACAAAGACTACATAAAAAGAGTTGTAGTGTTCCAGTTGCAAAACAAACCTTGAGATTTGTGATTTCAATGATGCCATGTCACTTTTGAAACTGGAAGTTCATAGCAACCAGGCATCGATACCAGCTACTTGTGCTGTGCTTCATCATCCGCTTTCCTCTAAATTGGAACATAATTTACAAAAGTAACATGTTCTATTGAAGAAGTGCTGAAATGAGCAACTGAGACCATTAACTCCATAGACTTTCCATCCCACTGGAGTTCTTTTTGAAACTAGCAGAGTTGCCTCCTGGTGGCTAACTCCTATTGGCTTTTCAAATAGAGATGTTCCGATACCATTTTTTCCCTCCCGATACCGATTCCGATACTTGTCCTGTGGGTATCGGTAGCTCCTTGTCTACAGGTGTCGGGTGATCAGTTCTTCTTCACACCTCTAAAACAGCAGAAGAACCGTGTCAGAGCTAACGGAGCTCTAATAAATTACGTGGTATCAGATCGGTGCATGGACTCCAGTACTCGCCGATACCGATGCCCACATTTTGGCAGTATCGGAGGCATTTTCGATACTGGTATCAGAATTGGAACAACTCTATTTTCAAACCGGAAGACTACGATTATTTTATATACAGTCTTTTTACCAAGATTCCTAAATATTCTAAAAACTTCACTCAATTATAGACAATTTCTACTAGGGCTGCTGAATTATGGATAAAAATCACAATCACAATTGAAACAAATGGAATTTATTGCATGTAAAAAAAGTGGCTCTGAACATGAAATTTTGAATTTGCCTTAAAATAACACTAAATTATTATATATTGTATATATATCTTTACTCACACCGATGAACCAGGGAATTCCACTGAATGCCAGTGTTCTATTTTTGCTGAAATTGTCAGATGATGAGCGGGACAGGACACCATTACAACATTAAAAGTATTATTTTCAGAATATAAGCTCCTGTTTTGTAATAATCATCAAAATCATCATGTCATCTTCAAACACGCTTTTCTGTTACTACTGAGAGTAAAGTATGACTCGTCACTCACTAGCTCCTGACACAGCTGTTTGATTTTTTTTCATGAATACAACTTGTCAGATGACACAATGTGCAGACTTAAAAAAAACCAAAACAGTTTGAGTTTTGTAAATAGACCAGTGTTCCTTCTTTGACATGTGTTCTTCTCTGTCAGTGCTTTGCAGCCTGTGTCTTGCACCAATTTACAAATCAGAATACAAGAGAGGGAAAATGTGACTAAGTCTTGGAGAATGGACTCTCACTTTACCAATTTCAATTTCGGGCCGGTTGTTTTTCTACATTTTTTCTTAAGAAATTACAGAGTCTCGTAATGAGATGTTATGTTAAATGCTGTAAAATACAGGTTCCTCCTTCATGCCTGTCAGAGCTCCTTTGAATTCTTTTACACATTGTTATGCAGCGTTGAGGTTTTGCCGGTCTCTGTGTTTTCGGTGGGTTGTCTCAGTCTTCCAGAAGAATGCAGCATCAGTGGACTGACTCATCATCTGCATACTTCACAGGATTTTAGATTACTGTCGTGGCTTTCTCTTTTATGCATCAAGTGAGGTTTAATGTGTATTAAATCACATGGCAGAGAAGCCCCATAAATACTGCCCACACCTTTTTTCTTTTTCTTTTTTTAAAAAAAAAACACCCTTTAAAAGTGGCTTACTGTATTTCCTTACTGTGAAGTGAAAAAAGTCTTCCTCTGTGACAGACAAAGACACTTGGAGTGAGATAGCAGTTTTAGATTGGAAATTGCATGGTGTTTATTTTTAGTCTTGCCCTAACTGCCTCCCTGGTCAGTGGACCACAGTATGGTGGTTGAAGGGAGCGGCCAGACTCAGTGTGTGACTAGAGCACTTGTGGTTGCTTCTCTGGACTTGGCCATCAACGAGCCACCTTGGGTTCAAGTCCTGGGTGCGGGACAGCTAAACAAGCCTCTGCTTCTGGTAATCTGGTGGCACTGTTCCTGGATTAAGGGCATCAGTTTATACATAGCAAGAACTTGTAATTAGTAATCCAGGTTCATTATATAATGACACCAGGAAAAGGATGGATGAAGTAACACACATCTAAGTAGATGGATACATACAGATGGGAATGGATTAATAGGCCGACTTCCATGGATCACTAAGGTTATTTTGTATTTCTTGCTTTGTGTTTTAGATTTAAAACTTTGTGTGAGAAACTGCATTTCATGGTTTCACAGCGAGCTAATTACTGGTTTCAGCTGCAAAATTCAGCCCAAAGTTTTGTTTATTTCAGGTTGTGATACAGGCTGTAAAGCTACAAGAGGACTTTTTTTTTCTATCAACTTGAATGAAAACAATGAACCTAACTGAAACAAAAGTCACATTGTTCATAAATTAAAAGCATTTTTCTTCAGGACATGAAAGCTCTTACACGTGCAAAATATCTTTCTCCGTGAGGCTGGCTGTGTCTCACGGCTTATGTGGTGGCTGAGCATATGATCATCATGTATGATTTTGATTCTCACACTCATTATTTTGGTGGGTCTGAGTTTGGTTCTTATGCCCGCATTTCCTGTCAGTCTAAAATCTTCCCCGTAATCTGGGGAAGCACTTGCTTTCCCTCTTCTGTACAGTGCAGCTTTTTGTGTAGCTTCTGCTCTACCTGACTTTATTTCTTATCTCTCAGTCTGCCTCGCTGGAGGAACACAAACAACGACCTTAAATGTCCTCTCAAAATGAAGATGGAGGTCCCTAAAATCAAAACTTGGCTTGTTATATTACTAGTAATCCTGTGTTGTAAGGCAAACAAAGACAGACATCTCAGAATTATAAAGGGGAAGAGTTGTCCTAACCAGCTATGTTTTGCTTCGTCCATTCATTCATTCATCTTCTACCGCTTAATCCTCCACATGAGGGTCGCAGGGGGCGCTGGTGCCAATCCCAGCTGAGGTGGGGTACACCCTGGACAGGTTGCCAGTCCATCCCAGGGTTACATAGAGACAAACAAGCATTCACACTCACACCTACGGTCAATTTAGAGTGTCCAATTTGCCTAATCCCCAAATCTGCATGTTGTTGGAGTCTGCGGGTGCAGCATTACTATAATAGGTGGCTGAACAGATCGAAGCAATCAGGACCCATTTTAGGGATTGTACTGCACTGCACCAGACCATAATTTGTCTTATTTAATGCACAGAATATTGTTCAGGACACGTTCTGTTCTGCAGAGCTGACAGACTTTGAATATAAATGGGTTAATATGTCTCAATTTGGAGGTCAACCAAACAAGTGAAGCCAGACTCATTCTTCATCTCCTTGAGTTGAGTCAGTGGATGACAACAAGTCCAAATGAAACAATTCATTCAGCTCCATCTGAAAAATCATCACGTGCGATGATAGTTTAACAGTCGAGGAGAGCAGGGGAGACGAGAGGCACCAGATGTCCAAGCTGCTCCAAATCTGAATCCCTTCTCTCCAGCCTCCCTGCAGACCTGGAGATAACAGAACACTGAGCACTGAGGCACACTATTTACAGGTTAATGATATGATTTTCAGAGCATTTATTACTGAGAAATGTTTAATTGTGTCTTCTCACTTTTTAGCCTGATGACTGTGCCCTTCAGCTGTCTCACAATGGAAGTTATCTGGACTTGGAGTCAACTCTGGCGGAGCAGAGGGATGAACTGGAGGGATTTCAGGAGGAAGGAGGGTAAGAACTCTGCTACCTCTGTCTCTTGTGTTGCATTCACCGTCACAGAGATTAGAAAGCCAATGACAGTGTGTGCACAACACACTGAAAAGTTGAAAACAAAAACAAATGAGAAACTCCTACAAACCCCATTTTAGAAAAGTTGGTACACAAAAAATGTCTGTAATGTCAAAAAAAGTCAGGGAGTCGAGGGAAATCTTGGTGCGTAAAGGCCAAGGGTGGTATTTTTGACTTCAAGTGTGCCTACTAATGTGCCCAATTAGAAATAATATTAGTTCTATATAATGAATGCTGTCATGTTAATGTATGACAGTTGTGACAAATTAACATTAGGGGAACATTCTGGCGACCAAAAGAACGTTCTATTAAGGATGTATAAAAGTAACGTTAGGGGAACCTTTAGTGAACGTTCTCTAAAGGTTGTGACAAAGTAACGTTCTGGGAACCAAATGTGCAAACAAAAACAACCACAGGAGAACCTAGGGGGGAACCTTCAGGGAATGTTCCCACAACCAAAAGATAACGTTCCCAGAACGTTCTGTTAGCTGGGAATCCTCATCACTTACCAATTTTACGCAGACATGCACACATGGATTTCTACGTTGTTATTTTTTTTATGTGTAACAAATACAGTGAAAAACTGACCTTTTGTAAAGGGTCAAGTGATTTTTGTTTTGGAAAATGTTGGTCAAGTGGCTCTTCCAAGGATCCAGCTTCACCTGATGCGAGAGCAGCTGTGATGGAAAACACACACTGTTGAGTAATGTTGAGTAAGGTGGATACTTGTTCAACTCTGGTTGTCCAGGAATAGATCGTTCACATTGTTGTGGTCAAACCAGATGCAGTGGACCAGACATGAAACTGTATTAAGTGACTTGAAAGTTGATGGGAACAATTTGGCTTTTAAAAACAGTCAGACACTATCATAACAACCCGATACCACTTTTTCAGGACATAAATTCAAGTTAAGAGGGAAACCTCTTCATATCCTTGGCCGTAGACATAGGTATTAATATCCTGCTTGTTATATCAATTTGCCTAATTTGATTCCATTACAGTGATTTGAATCATATTGATATGCTTTTCATTCCAGGATGAATTACTGAAATAATCCCTTTTGTCCAGGCCTTGGGTGATTTAGCAGTCCTGCCCAAAAGTATTTTTCAGGACGTGGCTGATCTGTTGAAGGAGCCGAGGGAACGAACTTTACTCCACCTCCGGGAGTTTCCATTTCAAAAGCCTTCAGAGGAGAAAGATTAAGTCCTATATTGAATACTGTCATCACTTATTCACAATGACAGAGTCACTGAATGCCAAAACAACGTCATTGGACTATTATTTATTAATTTTAGTATGTCGCCGTGCAAAACGTTTTTGTATGTCTTGTTGATGAGCTCATATACTGTGTCACCAGAGTTTCATCATGTTTATTGTCAGTTATATTTGTGCCCTTTTTTTTATCGCTGACACTCGTCCTTTACACCCACATACCTGGCGTCCCTGTCTGAGCGGCATCAGTGATGTCATCTTCACCACTCATGACGTGTAGACACAACTCACGAGTCATCGGCCCTTATCTCTATTGAATGTTACCTCATTAGAGGTGGCGACTACAGTTGTACACACACTCCCACATCCCTCCGCTTCTAATTGAGCTCTATTGTTTCCCAGTAACACGAGGCTTTGTCTTGACGTGGCTCCTGCGTCTGGATGTAGAAGAGAACGGTTTCTAATTGTGTTAGTTTCATTTTTAGTTTCAGACACTTTCTTTGGCCACTGCCTTTATCGACTCCATATGTTTTTTCATGTACCATGGAGGATGTTGATATATCATTCATGTGCTGCCCACTTTAGATGATCACAAACCAAAGGTTGGCATGAATGTTCCTGGTTGGCTGGACCACAAACTTGTATGGATTTATTTGTCTAACTTGGAATTCATAAGCTGTGCTCTGGCTTGGTGTTTCTATTGGACGTTGTGAGAGCTGTCCTTTCCATCTGAAATTGTTTGGAGCTTAGGGGAGGCTATTGAGAGCTGTGAGGTTAAAGTGGTCCACTTCTTCTCTCGTCGAAGAGCGAGCCTGCCAGGGCCCGTGTCGTGCCAGCTGGCAGAGGGTGGTATGGATGTGTGTCATTAAACCCACACAGTGTTGTCTGAGGAGGCTGGGGGTGAAGGTGGTTAGCCAATTATTTTTTAAAAATAGGTTAGTTCTGCTCGCTAGCTTTTTATGGTGCTGATGTGCTCGAGCCCAAAGCTCGGTGTTGTTGATTTGATGATTATTCACCTTGTAAAGGTTCTGCTGAGGCATTTCACCTTTATCCTTTCCCTTTTGTTTCCCTTTTAATGCAGGACATCTGTCAATAGCGGTGTCCAACTCCAACACATGTGTCCTACAAAATGTAAAAATAACTCCGCTCCACTAAGTCATTGTTTTTGTTTCAATCTCAGAACGGCACCACAATCATATACTGCAGGGGTGTCTGGACTCTCCTGATCACCGGCCACTGAATCCGTCTGTAATTGATATTAATGACAGGTTGCATTCCTGAGGCGCCTGTGTCATACCTTGTGTCTTTACAATCAGATTAAAGTATGATCCTCAGACAGAGTGCTGCAGAGCCAGGAGATATCCATGTCACGGGAGCTTAAGGTCCATAATCACTTCCACACCATGTTATGAAGCTCAGCTATAGGAGATTGTGACTCATAAATCCCTCATCCCATCTTTGAAACAGTCTCACTTTAAGTCATAAACTGACCACACTCTTACATATCTGCACACTTTCTTTTTCTTAGCCGTTGGTATGTCATTCGGGTTTCTACCTGTGATAGATCCCACACACACTGCATTTGTAGCCTTGAATCAAGATGGAGAATGGGGAGCATGGTTGGGATCATATGGCCTGACATGTGTTTACAGACATGTATAACCCTTGGAATATTTTTGTGGATTATGTGGATTGAAAAGCAGGAGCCTGTTGGACCATTTTAGGGAGAGCTGATGTTGAACGTGCACGTGGCGTGTGCGTGACGGTTGATTGACAGATGATGAAGGACATATCTTCTGGCTCGTGTTCAGGCAGTGACGTGAACTGCTGCAGGAGACACGTTTCGATATTTCACTGTGAGGCATATATAAACCGAACCGCTGTTGCTCCGTTGATTCTCATCTATCCAGAGTTTCCCAACGTGTCCTTTCATCTCTCGCAGGGACGGCTCCGCTTTCGTTATTCTCACTTCTTTTCTGACCCACTTGGACATCGCGTCGTAGGCTCACAGCACACGAGATTTTCATTTGGGGGGAGAGGGAAAAAAAAGCGCTCGTGAAAAGAACCAGAGAAATTGTCAAAAACAGTTCAGCTTAAACTTCAAGGGAGGAAATCATACACCAGTTGCTCTCTGTGTTTGCAGAGCAGTTAAAGGGTATTATTAACAGAATGGAACAGCTCCACGATTGTTCAGTGTGTTTGTGTATTTGGTTTTGAGTGTGCGTTACCTTGTCAATGGTTAGTGAAGCTGCCACACAGGGACACTGACCCAGCAGATGGTATAAGCTTCATTTTATTGCCTCTTTACCCCACCTGGCCCACTTAAGCAATAACCATGCTTATACACACACTGATGCAGGAATCTCCTGTGTGTGTGTGGGGGGGTGAAGGGGTGTCACCAAGAAATGGTGAGTCACTACACCCCTGCGTGGGCCTTTTTGCCTCTCCGAGGGCAAAAACTGGGTTTTACTGTATTCCAACAATGTTGTTAGATTTCTGTGGGTACACATGTTGTGTTGTTTCTTAAACGTGGCTAATGCTATGCTGCCTTAGATAAAGTCATAGAGGATGGAGCTGGCAGGCCTCCATGCTGGTCCAGTCGCTGCAGAATTTTACAAGGCTGCTGTACAACACATTTATGTGGGGTATGTATTTGGCATGCAAGGCAGTTTTTAACTATTCCTATATGCAATGATTGCTGGGCAGAGTGATGGTGATGAATATCAGATTTACTATATTGAGAAACGTTTTATTATCCATTCCCTCTTTTCTTGTACGGGATGAATAATATTAGCCATATGTTTTCATTTAATCTCCCGCTCCCTTTCATTAAAAGCACTCTAATTTGACCAGTCACTTTGGCTTACGGTCACGGAGTACGACGCAAGTAATAAGAAATGTGTTTTAGGGTGATGGTGAAATGTATTTTTTCAGTTATGAAAAAATAATCACGGTTATTCAAATGGTAGCAAGATAAATATTGTCCCGAAGCATGATGTTTTAGATGATAATTCAGAATGAGTAGAAGTTTGGTTTAAGTTGTTTATACAATACCACAGAGAAACGTAAACATTCTGGCACAGAAGACCAAAAATGAGACCGAGGAATTCAGTTGCTATTATATCCCAACATGCAGCCAATTTGTTATTTGGCCCACATTCTTTACAGTTCTGATTATTTCTGTAACTTTTTTTAACCCCACCAACCCCTTTCTGTTTGAGACTTCAGTTTTTATGTTTAATTGGTGCGGGGGGGGGCTCACTTATATTCCATGCACGTTTGTTTAATTTGATAATGAGCATGTTGGCCTGCGTAGCCTCAGGTCTTGTTTAAGCGCGGGGATACTGTTACAGCAGGGCAGAGAGAAAGCAGACGTTCGGGACAAAATGGCTCTGGTTACCCATGTGCCTCATCAGCATCACAGAGGATTAAGTTCCCGTTTGCCGACTCACCGGTGAACGCTCGTGCTGACAGATGTTGCTCCTGTGTCACCTCTGCTTGTTTCAGGATATTATATTTGATAAGGAGTAAGCATACGCAGACAACCCCCCACCCCCCCCCGCCGTGTAATCTGCTTGTGTTGCCACAGACTGGTTGGGGGCACGAGAGATGTCAGTGTGCCTGTCTGTCTGAATGCGTGGAGCCGTAATGCTGCTTGTTTATGGGGAGGCACAGCAGTATATGATCCTCCTCCTCCTCTGCTGATTCTCCTCTCTCTGTCTCAGACCAGTTGCAGTCTGATTGTGGCTGACAGCGACAGACCGCCGCTGGAGCTGTGCCAGTCTGAACAATCACTCAGCCTTTGTGCAGGAAAATAAAAGTTCATTTGTCAGGAAGCTGTATTTAGAGGAGGGGTGTTGTGCAACTCTACCTGCTGTCCTCTTGTCCTCCCAAGTTGTGTCAATTACTCGATTTCTTCAATACTTCTTATTCTTCGTACTTCTTACTCTCATAATTCATCTTATGCGGTGGCTTTGGGCCAAATCTGTAATTCCATTTGTAAACAAAACAGTGACGGATTGATGAGGATGTGTGTTCTCTGTCACATTAACACAAAAACTAAAATAATTAGCCATTATTTGTGCTTATTAATAATACATTTTATGTAGAGGCACTTTTCAGAGCTCTCAAGGTCACTGTACTTAAAAAAAACAAACAAATTAAAATTAAAATATCCATATCCATAATTTGCCAGTTAAAACATCAGTGAACCACACTCTTCTGTGTTCTATACTGAGAACACAGAAATGTAGTTAGTTTTGAGTCAGCGCCACATTCACTATCCTACTTATGTAAATACCCACTAATGCATTGTTGGTTTTGGTCTTTTCCTGGGATTTGCTTACACAATTTGCTTCATCCTCTGAAATAGCAAATTTTACAGGCTTCAGACTTAATACACATTAGACTCTGGCTTTCTGAGTGGGGAAAGTAGCCTTTGTGTGACCACTAACTACACTCTTCTCACATTCACTCTCACAATTGAAAAGAACTGATGCATTGTTGCCTTCTTTGTATGGGATTGTCATTCAGACATTGTAAGCAGCTGACAGGATAGTGATAGGGTCTCGGTGTATCTCTACATTAACACAGGGGGGGTGGAGCTGACCTCTGACTTGCTTCCATTCCTCGTTGTCCCCTAATCTGTTCCACAACCATTTCCCTTTTGTACTCACATTGCAAATATTGAAGGGTGTGGATAAGCCTGAAAGTTATCATTTGCTGAAAAGGAATTTAGCTTGAAGATCATTTTGCACCTTTTCAATGTAGCCATTCTGCTAAATTCCCTTTGTCTGCCCATGTCTGCTACTGGCATGTTGATGGCCACTTCTTTTCTTGATTCAGACACGTGTGTGTGCGTGTGTGTCTGTCTGTGTGTGCACACAACCCCTATACACACACAAACGCACACAAATACCAGTTAAAATAATCACAGTAGTCCTAATGTCCACACTAACACTTCCCTTTTTCTCCATTTGTCTTTTTTCTCCTTCACAGGCGAGGCAAGAAGCACAGTATTATTCTTCGAACACAGCTATCAGTCAGAGTTCACGCCTGCATTGGTGAGTAATCAGCTGTGCCGTGATCTAAACTGTACATCTGTCACGTCCCCTTTTTGGTCAATTTGTCTTCCTCATCTGCGCGGTATGGGCTTTAATTAGCTCCATAACCGGTGAATTTTTTTTACTAATGTCCTTGTTTAACTTGCACAGTGGCAACTTTTGGGAAATAGAAACTTAATTTGAGTGAGAAATGATGGCATTTCAACAGCGCTCAGTTCTCAGAGCGCTGGCACAGAGCACTTGGTAAAAGCTTTTTATGACTTACTGTGTTTTGTCACTTTGTTTTATTGGGCCTCCTGTTGTCTTTGTCTAATGTGAGGGAACAAGCACAAAGAGCTGAGGAAAAACATATGCAGACACGCACGCACGTGTCCTGTGCACACACACACACACACAATGTGCTTATCAGGGGCTGTTGGCTTTTGATTAAACTGAGGATGTTTGTTTAAGGTTTTCTTTTTCACATCGTTATGAGAACAGTTCACCTGATAAAAAAGCGTGTTAATTATTTTGTAACCCTGTTTGAATAAATTTACAATATAAGACGTGAACACAAGGCCATCGTAAACTGACGGCCACTAACGTTGCTGGTGGCAGAACGTAGAGAAGCACACATTCTCACACAGAGACACGCGGTGCCTACTCTACAGGCTCCCAGTGTAAAAATATCCCAATGCCTGGAAAAACTATTAAGTTGTAAATAGTCTGATTTTAAATTTGGTAATTTTTCTCTTGTTCAGTGGAAGCCGACCAAAGGCCCAGACATTTTTCATTTTGAATGAAGTCACGGTGAGCTGAGAGCTGTCTCTGACTCCTTCTTTTAATGCAGGGAAGTGTAATGGAAAGGTTTGAAAACTTCGCTTTATTAAAGGTGCCGGCTGAGGTGAGGTCTGGCGAAAATGCGATGTTGGCATAGGGCCGCCTCACTTTACGAGAGCAATGTTGCTGTTGCCTGTAGCTGGAAGACACAGCATCTAAACACCATCATACTGAGAGCTATAGAGAGAATCAGGTGTGAACTCATGTGTCAATGGTTTAAATGTGACAGATATTTCTTTATATTTAAACGTTTTACACTACAGTTTTAAAGGTGTGGCCATGTTTTTTTGTGTCAAACATGGCTAAATATCCGTTGTTCCGTTGTTGATATAATGCTAGATGATGCTTCCTGGTTTTATAACACTAGGATTACAAAAATACTTTTCCAGTCAGTTTTTGCCTGATTCACGTGCTGAACATGGTTGTAAATGGTGTGAATATTTGGCTGAACCTCGTCCATGCACTCTTTGAACTGCTTCCACTTTATTTTCTCTTCATGCTGGCGCAGGGCTTAGCTTAGTGCATCCTGAGGGGGTGCAGACAGACGTGCTGCTCCTCTCTAAGTGGATGATGAACCCCCACCCCTTTAAGTTCACAGCCACCTGTTGCCATTATCTAGTTTTCATAGTCTAGTGACTGCCACTGTTCTGGTCACTGTTCCTGTGACTTCTTTCCTTCCCATGAGTGAAGAATTTTCCTGCTCCTCACAGGAGATAAAAAAGACAAATCACATGACGTTTGTTAGACTTGCTTGAGCATTTCCGTTACTGACATACTCTTTTGTCTTTGTGTAATGAGAGATGTTATTCAACAGCAAAAACAAAAAGGTCATCGGATTGGCTTCAACACTGTGATTTTCTCCCGCTTTATTAATCTTGTCACAAATTCTCCTTTTGTTAAAGTCTGACAAGCATAAAAATAAGAGGGCCACTTTCGTTTTAGCTTCAGTCCAGTGCTGTGGAGTTAAATAAAATCTCACAATTGTCCTCACTACTAAATGAGCTCACTCCTGGTAACACATTTTATTTATCCCAGAGGTTCCCTTCTTCTCGATTAGAAGTGATGAGCTGGTTAAAGTCCTGTATGTAATCTGTGGCATTAAGTACTTTTTTGTGTGGGAAATCCTTGGTGTGTATTTAATCTTTCACGACACCATTTTTTCCCCCCATCACATGGCTTTAATTTGGATCTCTGTAAATGTGTGCATCTATGCACCAGTGTACATGTTTCTTGAGCCACAGAAAGACCTACATTCTACATTAGACCTGGCAATAATAACTAACACATCTAAATAACCTATACAGTTGGGATGCAGAAAATAAACTCAACTTGTCCCTCTCTGCGTGTCAGCATTGGCCACACAGCCTTCTGCTGAGCTGTTATTGTTGTTGGTGGACTGACTGTGGTAAGAAGGGCCTGATGATTAAAGCAGCCCTGCGCTCATTCTAGTGTTGTCTATAAGTACAGTAGGTTGCCTTTATATGTGTCATTTAGTTTTTGAGGTGGCCCGTGTTGCGTGATGTGATGGTCTGAAGACAGGGAGCGAGACAGTGTGGGCTGCAGAATGTTAAAACTGGGGATAGCAAGTTAAGAATTAACAAATGTCACATGCAATTATCAGCCGCTTGTGAAAAGCAAAGCATCCGAGGAAGCCTTTGTAGAGTTCATAGAGAAATACAGTCAGAGGCTGCATTTTTGTAATGCCAGACTAACATCTTGATGTGGTGAATCTAACTGCAATCCAGAAAGTTCTACTTCATCTTGAGCTTCATTGATGTCCTGCTCATTAAACATATCGTTATTTACTGGTTTATATAAATATATAGTATGATCGTTAATTAATAGTAATAATAAAAAAAAGGGCACTTTAAAGTTGAAATCTGTTCCTCTTTAAGAGCCGTGAGCTTCAGAGTGACAGCTGTAATCAGAAGTGACACATTCTTAGTAGATTACCTGCCTTTTACAACCTCTTATAATCCAGGCTCAGGGCAGGATTCATGACTGTGTTGGTGCTGATCACTTATGTTGCTCTTTAATGCTATAATTTTGGCAAATTGATGGTTCTGATCTTCAGGTTGACAAGTGTGGTTGCTCAACTGGGAGACGGCGAGCAGTAAATTCTCCACGATCGTCCACGTTGGAAGATAAACTCCTGGCGCGTTACCGGGAGTGTGTGTGTGTGTGTGTGTGTGTGTGTGTGTGTGCGTGTGCGTGCGCGCCTTTCAATGCATGTTTATCTTCATCAGTGCATTATCATGTATATGTGTCTGTGCGGGATGTCAGCACTCAGATTTAAGATAACATCACGTGCGGGTCGCAGTGCTCCCAACCACAGTCTTTCCAAACACTCTGCCAAATGTACACTAAGCCATTTGCACTTTTGTTAGCACACATGAAAACAATTCCAGTTACAAAATAGATAAAGTAGAAATGTAGACTATTGTTTTTTAAAGTGCCAAGAGAGTTGATAATATCCAGGGTCCATAGAGTTTGGAGTATGTTCAAATTGAATTCATTGATTTACAGCATTAATATCAAGGTAATAAAAAGGAATATTTAACCTCCCTCCTTAATCCTTGTTTGTGTATGTGCATACAGATGAGTCACATTAAAACAAACAAATATCTCAATATGGATGCAAGAGGGGAATAACTCAAAACATTCATGTCGTGTGGCACCTGTGAGACGCGGGGGGAAGATCAAGTGGCCTGGTCTCTCATCTCCTTCACTTACCTCAAAGAGATTCCAAAATGGGATCATGGACTTAGACTCACCCGCTGAGGCCAAACTAAACAACAGTGCGGCGCAGAGGCGAAATCTGAAGCAGCAAACATCTCAGTGTGAGTAAGAAAGCATTTTCTTGTCACAGCTGATAGCACAACTACATCACAGGAAGGCGTGATGGTGTCACTCGCCTCACACCTTGGCGCACTCTGTTTTCGTAATGTGTGCTTAATGTTTAGGCATGAGCCCAACAACTTTATCAGAAAAGCTCAGGCTAATGCTGCATTTATGGGCAACAGTACAGCACACTGTTACCCCTTCACTTTGTTTCCTGTCTCCTCACAACTACAGCACAGCGTGTTTTCCGTTGTGTGGTAGGATTACAGCTAATTGTTTGCACTTATTTGCTTCACATACTGCACAAGTTTGTGGACAACTACCATCAATTTGTAGACGCACGCGCACATGCTCACATGCTCATGCAAAGGCATGCACATTATTATGTAGCCATCTGTTTCCAGTTGTAGGACCCCTCAGCACGGCAGAAAAGAAGAGAGCTGTCTACATTTTCACCCAAGAGCCGAGTATTTTCTTTCCCCCTCTGTGTGTTTATAAGACAGAGAGTGAGCAGAGTGAGCATGCGGCCTGACCAGGGGACACAACTGTTTTTGTCTGGACAACCCAGGATTCTGTAACCTGATTATTGAGCATCAGTGTCATAAATAATGTCCCTTTGTTCTTTTTATAGTGTCAGGGAAAAAAAAAAAAAATACAAACAGAACATTTGGTCATTAGTTAAATATTGGTGTAAGGGATCCTTTTATTGGCTGCTCATGACAAACTATAGCTCTTCAAAGTGTCATATCGTGACATATGAGTTGGGAAACTAAGAGTGGATTCTATGTGAACCAGACGGCTCTGGGGTTTATCACTGCTCTGAGACTGGGGACGTGTCTTGTGCAAGTGGACAGGTGGTTCAACCTAAGTAGCCACATACTTTAAACAGCTGACTGCTTTGGAAGGAATCTGTGTTTGTGTTCGTTCAGACCGATATTTATTTGTTTTTTTGACTGTTTACACAGGGGCTCTGTGATGGTTTAGAGCTGAGGTTTGAGCTGCCTTGGTGTTTGCCTTCCATCTGTGTCCTTGAGGGCAAAAGAAAAGCGGACGTGCAAAACGTGTTGCACGTCTCTGAAGTGTTTTACACAATACTGACAGATTTAAGTGGATGCAAATGGAGTACATGATCAGACTAAATGGCCCTCTAGTTTAACAAGACTTTTTTTCACAGTTTCAACTGAACAACCATTTCCGACCATCAGATTTTGATTTTTAACCAATTATAATATGCGTTTTGTATTTAATTATTTGAGAAACCTCCGCTCTACTAGTTCATCTGCTTCCCTTTTCTGTGTTTTATGCACGTCACGCTCCACTAAATGTGCATCTCTTAAACACCTGTCTGCAGTACATCCTGCAGTAGTTTCCAAAACGGAGTAATTCATCATCTTTGAGTTATTATTTTGGGGCTTATGGTTGTACAATATGAGCAGGAATACATCGGGTACCAATATTAGCTGAAATAATACTACTACTAACAATAAGAAGAAAAATAAATCCTGACCTTTAGCTGAGCACCTCACAGTGTGCCATCTCACAGCTTTGTTTGTCTGTGTCTTTGTGAGGTTTGCACTTTCTCTGTTTGTCATTACAGTACCAACATTCTGTGAAACAGCGCTGTTCTTTCTTTCTCTCACCTTGGACCATGTAGTGTTACCACAGCTGGCTGGCTTTGACTCATTTACGATTGCGGTTTTGTTTTGAAGAATAATTTATTGGATTTTTGTCACATTCGTATGTACAGCGATTGATTTAGTCTTCAAGGTTGACATCAGCTGGAAAACTAAAGACTGACGTGACCTAGTTTGGTTCAGAGGGATGCGAGTGGCCCTTTTGTACAATAAGAAAACTAAATGTCCTTTTTTTTGTTTTTTAGCCCTCATATGTACCTATGTACCTCTGACTTATTAGCTTTTTCATGCCCTCTGCAAATATAATGATGCAGAGAGAGGAGACTTACATATTTCATGTTTTTATTGTGTCAGGTAAACTGTGGCTTTTTGTCTTTATGAGTTCGCATGGTGCCGCAGCCGTTGAACACCTGCGACTTACCATGTTTCACATTTTATTGTGGTGACTGGCCGGGCACCAACAGAAACTCGAGGCATGTTCGTCAAGAGCCGTTTGGCAACAGTAGAGAGCATGTGTCCACGTGTGTTCTGGTTCACAACAGTGTAACCACCCAGAGACATGATACACTGCTATTATGGATATAGTGAACCATATTGTTATTAGCGAGACAATCAGGTGTTTCTTTTTTATCAGCTTCAAACACGTTCAAGGCCAAGAAACAGCTATTTTTAGAGCTGACGTAAGCTTGAGCACAGGCCAGAAGTGGGATGAGTAATACTGTATTTATCAAGTAGATTCATTTATGAAACACAATGTCTTTTTCACCGTCAACCTCACAGTAAGTCATTTGTTTTAATCTTTTGTATACTAAACATTGAGAAGAGGGAGAGATTTATAAAATGTGTTTAAAAGTAAGAAGTAAATATTTTACAGCTTATCTAAAGAATCACAAAAGAAGGTTTCTGGCCAACGTGTGATGAATAATCTATGTTTTCATCCGGCTGAAAGTGCATTTTATGCAGTCAGAATGACACAAGTAACCACAGTGCTCTCACTTTGCTTTTGATTAAGCCCACAACCGACACTGACATACTTGATCCCCTTACATCCATTCCAGGCCTTGTTGGGTGACTGGAGAGCGCGGCTCAAATAAAGAACTCAAGCACCAGGAGAATCTCCTCTTGCAGCCCACCCATGGCTCTTGAGGGGACCACTCAGCGAGGCCTTAGCAGGAGAAGATTGGACAACCTTTGTTACATTCTTTTAAGTAGAAGAAAAGAGCCATAGATAGAGAAAAAAGAGAAGAGGGCCCCAGTGCCTTGTGTGCATTTTAGCCCAAGAGCCTCCTTAATCAGTTCAGGCATGTTGGGCAGTTGGGATGGCTCCATCTGAACTGCAGGTTACAAGAGGATTCAGGGGTAATGCGGTTGAAATGTGTGTCGCACACGTGCAAGTGTAATGGCAGTGATGGAGCCGAGTGAAGTGCAAGTAGAGAATGTTCTCAAATTCTCTAAAGTAAGTTGACAAATTTTGTGGCAACTAATAAATTCCGTACAAATGGCATATGAACAAACCGCTTACTCAACCGTCCTCCGTGGTGACAGGAAAAGACACACTGTCTGCTTTTGCTTAGTCTAGGTTATAAAGAGGAGTGAAAATATCTGCTGGTATAAACCATAAGTGATGTTTCTTGACGCTGTGAGGAAAGAGAACCATGTTTACATCATTGTTGTGGTTAAAGCTGTGTAAAGTTAAGTCTCATCTTTCAATGGACATGTCAGACATCGCTGTGATCCATTCAGATCTATTCATGTGTGTTGTGTGGTGGTTTTCTCAGTGGTCACTTAAGGATCATTAAACACACAAAGCTCTAAAATGTTTTGCTTAGACTTCTTGTTTATAAGATAAAAGCCTGTACATAAGCCTTTAATCTCTGTGTTTGGAAATGTAAAAAATGTTCAAATCTCTCCCAGTGTCTGGACCTCAGAATTGAATGACATCAGAGGCTGCTCTCCCTGTTTTGTGATGAATGCCTTTTGTATTAGTGGGGTGCAACACAAAGCAAACAGAGGCTGTGTTGGGTTTCATTGTCGCACGCTGCTGCTCTAAGTGCAGGGGGTGGACATGATATACGGCATACCTGGAATAAAACTCATTATGCTATTATATAATCATACCATTTGTATTTATTTCTCAGAGGTTGGGATAGGAAGCTACTACCCACCAACTAAAAATAGAACAATAGAAGATAAAAAAAGTAACTTAAGGCAAGGGCCTTGTTTTACGGAGGCGACTTTTTCTACAGCTGCCCCAAAAAACAAATTAGCCAAGGTGTGGATTTCACATTTTTAAGTGGAAGCTTACTATGCAAATGAAGAGCACCATTTTCCTTTGTTTGCAAAGACCCCTGTAATTCCCTAACAAGTCTGGGAAAGGGAGGCGTGAGTGGAGGAGTCCTCTGTTTGTTACAGTCTCACCATTAGCTGTCACTAATTCCTTTAGTCACAAGTCCATGACGGTATAGAGACTCAAACAATGTTGTGAGATTGACAGTATCAATCAACGGGGCAGGTCAAATGATTTAACATTTAGTTAATATAATCCATTAAACAGCGTCTGAATAATTAAAAAGGTATTTTTACATTTTCATTCAGACGTTTTATAGTATAGGCCTACGTTTGGTAGGAAGTGAAAAATCCATGCACAGACTTCATGCCGTTGACCACTGTGACCTTATATGGCAAGGATATCATATATTTTGGTCCACTTCCTGAATAGATTCATGCATTTATTGCAAAGAATGCATTAAGTGTGCATTTTTTCTCAATGTAATGTGTCATCATGAACCGCATTATTGCTCCACACTCCTTCCTAACTTTCCACTCCTACAGCTGAGCACAGCTCGACTGTGGCAGGAGCAACTGTGTTGGACTAAAGACAACGAGGGCTTAACGCTGCCTATTCCTATACTGCCATGTATTATTTAATGACAGCACGCAAACACCTGATGGATCATTAGGTCTCTCCCCATGATTTTACAGTGTGAGATGTGTGCTCACAAAATGGAAATGCGCACAGAAAGCTTTCGTAGACTCACGCCACCAAACATCTAGGAAGGTGCACACAGCGTTTCGACGAGAAACTTCAACATGGAGAGAAGCCAGTTGAACGCCTATATTATAATATACAACATTTTCAGCCTTTATTTATTATTTTTTTTTTACACCTAATCCCATGTTTAGGCTCAATCCCATTTCACCTCTTGTTCACATGAAGGTGTAGGGTGTCCTGATACTTGTCAGGGGCATCAGATATTTCCCAGATAAATGGAATCTTAATTCATGTTACCATTCCAAGTAGCAAGGAGGTAGCGGTTAATAATGAGAAATGGGACGAGGCCTTACTGCAAGTTGTGATCACTCAGTCACAACACGACATGCAGAAACAATACCGGTGACAAACATCCATCCATCCACCTTATCCTCCACATGAGGGTCGCGGGGAGTCTCAGCTGACATAGGGCGTTAGGCGGGGGACACCCTGGACAGTGCGACAGTCCATCCACATATAGAGACAAACAACCATTCAACCATTCACTCTAATTCAATTTACAGTGTCCAATTTACCCCATCCCCATATTGCATGTTTTAGGACTGTGGGAGGAAACCGGACAACCCGGAGTGAAACCATGCACACATAGAGAGAACATGCCAATGACAAACAATAACATACATGTTTTATGATATTAAGGCATTACTGTTGCTTGATATTGCAGTTTTTTATACTTTATCTCCTATTTCTGATCCTCCCTGGTAGAAATGTAACAGTTGTCAGTTGCAGGAAACGTGTCAATGTCAAAACACATCTTTTCTCGTAACCTGGATGCCCGGACACAACCATGTGTTTACGTAATCTCAAAAAAGTAAAACTAGACACTTGTCTTTGGATGCTCACCTACCAACACTTGCCATCTGAGACCTCTTTGTCTCCGCATTTTGAGGAAGTGTTCAAACTCAGCCCGACACCCAGACACCGACTTCTGCTGAGGCTTGTCTGAAGTTTACTGAAACAAACACAACTAGTATTTCAGGCCTGGCATCAACTAATACTGTTGATGCTCGTCTGAATCTAAATGTCCAGACATGATTATGTGTTGGCACGTGTGATGTTTCATATTCAAACACTGTGCACAAATATGTGTCTTTTCCACAAGGTTTGGATTAAATAAAAATAAATAAAAATAGATTAGTGATCTTGATATGTAGTAATGTGGTTTCCATGATGTGCATGAAAATGCTTATTTGTATGAACAAAATAGGCTTTGTTCAGTGGCTGTCTGACATGATGGACATGCCACATTGTTCCTGTTTCCTAGACAAGCTAGATCTACTTCTGACACCAGAGAGCCAGGGTCAACTGGGGTTAACGCTGGCGATCCCTCTGGGCCACCTGGAGACCCCACTGCTCAACTCACCAGGATTATCCCACACCCTCCTACACATAAGCTCCACACATATTAAGGGTCATGGAGGTCATTTCTGTCCCCTTTGCTCACTCTCTCTCTCTATCTCTCTCTGTATCTCCTTTTTCTCTCCCGCTCACAAACTCCCTCTGTCTTTGATGCCTGTGTTCTGGATGCTGAGCCTGTAAATGCTTTAGGATGAAAGGGCTGGTTGGGCGCGGGCCTGTGAGACCTCTATAGCTTCGGCTATGGGAGCTGGCTGCACTCCTTTTTGTTCGGGTTGACACGCGAGGGAAGCTGTCACCCGCGAGGTCAGCCAGTGGTGGTGGGCTGACTAGCCTAGAAGACCACCTCCTGTCACTGTGGAGTGATTTATGGAGAACAGACAATCGCAGCCCCTGTAAGCAACACTGGATACTGAAACCAGAACATCATTACAGTCCTCTGCGGTGTTGAGTGGGGCATAGCTGCGGGGAACATATTTTAAAGAGGCACGACTTATATTGACCTCCTTCCAATATTACCTTTTACACATATGGTGTATTTCCACACAGTGGAAAGGTTTGGTACATATTTTTTTTGTGTTGCCATTAAAAAACCAAACCGATCCATTTTTACGGTACCCTTCCCTTGGGGTACCAGAGTGACAGTCAGCTGAAAGGGGTCACTCCCTTGCAACTGGTGTTTCCTCAATGTCTGCGGTCTATTTTTATACAAAACTTGATGTCTTGTTGAGACAAGATAGCCAGGGTCTGTTGTGTTGCGTTTGATGTCGTCGTTGGCGCACCGGTACAACTGACCAGCCATCGGGCACAGTGCACACCACTGGTGGCTTTTTTTTTCTTATTTTGCACCAAACCACTTTTCATGCCCCCCATTTCTAAATCGAGAAAGATGGTTTTCGTGGGAGAGAAAAGGAGTTGGAGGAATGTTCCCCTGCTAAGACGTCATGTGGTGTATGACTCTGCACACCGCCAGGCCAGGCTTTCCAGGCCCTCACTGAGAGACATGCTTTTCCTGGAAATCTCAATTTACCTCAGAATAATAGAAAAGGACAATAAATCACGCCTCCATGAAATGGGAAGCTAATGAGCAAAAGGAGCTATTAGTGAAGATTTATAGGAAATGCACTTGATTTGTTTGCCGTTTTTATTTTACACTGGATGACAACTTTATTATTCTTTGCATTTGATAACATGTTTTCAAATCAGCTGAGCATCCTACCGCTGGTGCATTTAATGCACTCACTGTTGGTCCCTGTTTCTCTCATCTGAGTTGAAGTCACATCATAGTGCAGTGCTGTGGATCTGAGGAGATGTCTTGAGCCAGCTCTTTTTGGTCTGTTCCCCATCAGGCGGGCTGCCTCAGCAGGGCCTCAGCCTGCCCGTGAGTGGAAATCTTTGGCCCATGTTATCTTTGGAAAGTGTCGAGTCCACAGAAACCCAGGAGCAAGGAGTCCAGTGTCAGCTAGACATCTCATGCTCACTCTTACGAAGGAAGGATGGAGACATTGTGCTGCAGCGCGATACAGACGAGATGAAATAGCGCGCCGAACATTAAAGTGGGGTTGCTGAGAAGCCGATTCCTATGTGTGGTGATGTGACTGCTCTTTGGGAACACTGGTCAGTGTTGCAGTTGAGTGAGCATATTTTGTTGGAATGACAACAACAATGACCACAGCAATGTCACAGCAAGACGAGGGGACATGATCAGCCACATGGTCCGATGACATGGTCTGGTAGTGGACGTTGCTGTCAGATGACACAGCAAGGGTTTTTGTCATGAAAAAGCTGAGGAAATATGGGACAAAGAGCTCCATATGTGTAGTAGACTGTAGTGTAACCCAAGTCCTGCAGCAGGGAGGGCCTCATCCACTTAATGCAGGAATCCATCTCATTCTAACGCTCTATATTGTTGTGATTTTTTTTTTCCCCCTACCATAATGACCCCCAAGAGCCAGCAGGAGATTGGATGGCCTCCTATACATTCTGCATGTTGTGGCGGGGCATGACAAATTAGCACCCCGCAGAAATACTGCATTTCTATGGATGTTTGTCTCATCAAAACAGCATGGCCATTTCCTGACTTGGCAAACAAAGTTGTGTGGTATAAATGGATTATTCGTAAAGCTTTTCAGGCAGGGACAGATTCTCATCACATCCGCTGTTTTCTTTTGACACGATTCATTATTTTATAATTTCATAGTTTGAGACTTGGCTGTCTCTGCTTCCCTCTGCTAAGAATCAAATCACGGCACACTGAATAATCAAGCAAACCATTGTACTTCTACGATGCACAGTACTGCACTGTGTCCTGTGTTTAACTCCTAAATGACACATATCACTTTCTACCTAAGGCAAAACATACCTGAATATTTTATTGTGGTATTACACTAATCCTATTATTTATCTCTATTATTATGTATATTGCCTTACTGTAAATATGAGAGGCTACATGTATGCTTATGTCATGAAAAGTGACCTCAAGCACACATCTGTACAGGAACACAGCTATACCGCTGGATGAAGAGGGTCACCAAACACCAAATGGATAACAAGTGATTTTTAGAGTCAAGTTTATGATGAATCATTTGGTCATAAAATGCAAAAAGAAAAGTTTGCATGTTACATGACTTTTAATATTCCCTGGATTATTTCTAGAACACGCCTCGATCTGTTTATCGCACTGACCTTTTAACTCGGCAGGATTCCCGGGGTAATTCCTACGGGAAATATTTAAAGACGCAGGAAATAAAATGTCACCATTATTCTTATCATCACCATTCCAAGCACTCTGTGTCACCTCAGCGGCTTGCGTGACGAAAATATCACATCAGCTGTGCTCATTATACGGTAGATGGTCTTAAACAGATGATCTGACATGGAGAGAGAGTGTGGGAATGAAATTGAAAACTGAATATCAACTGAATCGCCTTGTCACTTGTCATTTATCTCTTCAAGAAAAGCCGACTATTAGTGGAAGAAATTGTTGTTTATGTCATTAAATGTGCCACATGTCTACTGTAACATAATGTATTTTTATCTCGGGTTTTAAATGTGCCGATGTTTATATTTAGAATAACTCCCCCCCCATCTGTTTTAAGTGCTCAACCGGTGACGCATCATGAGTGTTTGCAATGGTGTTGATTTATTTTTTAACTCATATATATTTTAGGTGTCTCACTTTCCTCTCACGTACATAAATACTCAGGCTGCATCAGCTCTATCCAGGTGATAAGTTGAGATACGTGCTTTATGTTTAGTGAGTCATTTTGCACAGTCCCATGAACGATATGGTGTCAGAAGGTTTGAATTTTTGCTCATTCATTCTTCTAAGATTTGACAGAGTTTGACTTTTTGACTCTTTTAACACGCAGTGAAAAATGTGTCCCTTTCAGTGTGATGTAATGCAGCATCTGTCTCCACTCATACCTTTGCCAAGGTGTAGCACAAAGTCGCTTACGCTGCTATTCCAGCCGTGAGCGAGGTCGTTTACTCTCCGCCTGTATTCCTCCACTCTGTGTCATGAGGCGAAATCAGGCTGATGGCTTTACAAGCTGTCAGAGGAATTTCGGTCATGCTTAGTAAAGCTCAGAAAAAAGTGGAGCGCAGGGAAAATCATTTGAGACCTGTCTTTAATTTTGCATTATATCTACATATGGCAGGTGTGTGTAAGTAATCAACACATGTTTGATTCCTTTAACCCTTTGCAACACTGTAAAAACAGCTTTTAATGAACTTATCTTGTGCCCACATGGTCTGTCCAGATGTTTTTTGTATGCTCGTTCATTAAGCAAGTGAAGGAAAATGTGTTTTCTCTCTTCCACTGGACTGTTTTGATAGTTTGTAGAAGGATTGCAGCATTTTCAGCCATTCTGACAGAATTTATGTTCCCTGCAACCCTTTAATACAAGTAATAAGCTGTGTGCGTGGGGCGATTTGACCGTGAAGCTGTTGGTATTCATGAAACCGCTCTTGGATTTGTTAAGCTGTGTGTATACGGGCTCTGTCATCTCTGTACTGAGGGAACAATGCATCAAAAGTACACCTGGTGGTGCAAAAACACTTAATGTTTCTTGGCAGTTCCACTTTTTTATTGAAGAGCTCACACCAGGACCGTATGCCTGGCATAAGAGAAGCACAGATCTCTACAGTAGGCAAAGGCTGAAAACGACTTGTCACACCATATTACTTTTTCCAGCATTGCAGGGTGCCAGAGTCGTACGTCATGGTGTGTTAACCTTGGATATAGGCCTGAAGCAAGTCAGTTCCAAATGGCAGTACAGCTGTAAATATATTCTTTGTATCAATGCCATTTTGTGCTTGAAAATGTTACTTTTAGAAAATGATCATGCTACATTTTCATGTCTTGCTGTAGCCATTTGAACATGTTTGACTTAGGGTTAGGCAATAGTTCAGTAACAATATATATATATTACAGTGTAAACCTCGAAATGTGTTTGCGTAGCACGAATACACTCTGAGTTATGACACAATTAATTACTTTGAATGTTTTACCCCAGATGTGTGAAATATTTCTGTGTTTAAACAAAGTCTTACAATAATCATCAATATCAGTTGATTTGAAAATGTTTATCGTGATAACATTATTTGCCAAATGGCTCAGCCCTAGTTTGACTCATGAAGTCTTTTTTTTTATTACTACATACATTCATTTGGTTTGTTGAGTGATGTGCATTGTATTCTGAGGCACTGGTTGCTTTGAAAACTCACATGAATGTGTTATTTGTCAAGCACTGTTGCCACCTTTTGTGTCTGTAATTCAGTTCCTTCAAAGGTAACGTGCCATTATCTGATCATCACCATTACGACACCAAAACACCAGGTAAAAGGGAGCATGTCGTCGCCTACAGTAGGAAGGCTGCGGTTGTTATTGCAGCACTGTTTTCATGAGAAATCCCCCTTTAAAATCTGGCTAGTTGTGTGTGGGTTTCTGTTTGTGATGCGGGACATGAACAAATAAGACAGATGCAACATGTATTTCACATAACCGCACAAAAAAGCACCAGTAGGATCAGATGATTGTGTCCCATGGTTCACGTTGAGATTTTCTTTCTGTAGTTATATGAACTAATACAGCTGTTTGGAACAGTTAGTGTTGTCCAGAGGGGAAATGATGGGAAACAATCCCTGACTCCACACCACACCACACCACACCTCGGGCTTATGTAAGTGACTAATCATCTGTTGTCAACTGGTAACAAAAGCAAACAGATAAGTGCTAGCAAGCACTCTGAGGGGCAAACATGTTGGCACATCGGTGCCAAAGAATGGTGTGGCACGGTACAAAGGCCTGATTTTGGCAGCCAAGTCAACCTCCAACAACTGCACTCACACAAAAACTGCATTCTCGTGTTCGCTTGCTTAACTCTGTGGGAGTTTTATGGTGTCATTTGGGCTTTTTAACATGTCAGTTCGATGTAATGAGCATGATGTTTGTATTTTTTAAACAGTTGAATTGTTTGTTTTTCTTATACTGTTGTGGTCACAAATTGCTTGTGTGGGTGGACATATTTTGGTATGTTTCCAGGTCCCAAAGAATACATGAGGCTGTCATTTCCTCTTGTTACCAGACTGCTATTTAGAACAAGCCTGTCAACAAATGTATATCTTTGTTCTTTAACGATTACTTAAACAGTTCCCGTGTCATTGTCTAATTTTCTGGTTTGTTGCCGTGCTTCACATGCACATAGATGTGAATGCAGGAACAGACGGAGTTTGTGGTGAAGGCAGCACGGTGGCTTAGTGGTTAGGCCACATTCACAGAAATATTTAAGTGTTCACCTAATCAAACAACCCAAGATGGTGGTTTCTGTCCATGTGATGTTCCACCAGATTGCTACAGCGTAAAGCAGAGGTCCCAAACTTGTGGGCCACATGTGGCCACTTAATATCAAGTTATTTATAACTAATTATTTATAGGTTCATTTTGCATTCCAAATATGAATGATTGACCACTCCAAATATCGTCACAAATATTGTTATTATATCATGATTGAATACCACTACAAAACAGTTGCTTTTTCTCCATAAAAAAAAGTCCCTAAAGTTGGGACTTTTTTCCATTCACTTCTGACCAGACTAGATACTTAGTGGCCCCCAGGTCATTTGTGTTTAAGTTTGTTTGTATGATAACGACTGGTCTTGCATTCAGTTTTAGTCCATTAGGTATCTCATGGCTGCCATAGTAGCCTTGTTTTGACTACCTGTCAGAATTGATTGTTAAGACCCTTTAACTGGTTTTTAAAGCTCTTAATGGTCTTGGGCCTTCGTATTTATCTGATTTGCTTTTGCCCCATGAACCTTCTACAACCATTAGGTCTTTTAATCGTCTCAAGAGTAAAAGCATTTAAATGTAAAGCATTTTGTGTCACATTTTATGTTTTATATTTACATGAACAGTGCTATATAAATAAACCATGTGTGTTTCAAGTCACATGAGGTGCAATCAAAACGTTCACAGATGCTTTTGGTCACCATCCCTTTAAATGTTGGGTGACCTGATGATACACCCTTCCTAATAATCCTGCCATTCTTAGAATGCTCCCCCTGCCATTTAAAACAGCGACACTGCTTGTGTTTACATCCCAGTTCAGGTTGTTGCAGCACAAGCCATTTAGGCTTTAATTTGAGTTGTAGCTACAGTATGTCATTTAGCTGGTCATTGGTCATGGTTTCTCCAACAGTTTGATGATCGCTCTCAGCTCAATTTTGAGTCAAATACACATACTGTAGGTCGTCACACAGGATAAATGGCATAGAGTGACTTGTGAGCTGCATGTACTTTATCTATGCACAATAGGAACT
Source organism: Solea senegalensis (assembly GCF_019176455.1). Taxonomy (NCBI): domain Eukaryota; kingdom Metazoa; phylum Chordata; class Actinopteri; order Pleuronectiformes; family Soleidae; genus Solea; species Solea senegalensis. Next base: position 32,780 of record NW_025320904.1, on the reverse strand, counting down.
TTTCAATCACACCTTGGAGTCATAACTTCATTTTGCAAGCCGTATACAACATGGCCTCTGACTTACAGCATATGTTTTGCCTTTGAGACCAAACCAAGTCTGTCCGTTGCTTTCAGTTTGCATGTTCCACCTGAGTATGCATGTGTTTCCTCTGGGAGCAGATTTATGGGTCAGATGAACGTGAAACTCTACACTTCTCTAAGGTGCGAATAGAATAGAGCTGTGTTTGTTTACTTTTGCTCCCAGCATCCTGTCCAGACTTTCCCTGCTCTGAGCGCTCCGAGTGCTGGGATATCTGGGATAAGCTGTTGAACAAAAGAGTGCAGGCGTGAGCAGAGTGTTTTAATTGTAATAAATGTTTACCGTATATGGGGAAACAGTGACAAGCATGTTTTCAATGAATGATTTGTAGATTTATCCCTCTGTATCAATAAAGGAGGGGAAAGGAGCAGGCATATTAAGAGTTAAAGGTCCAAGAATCAGATCTTCACCTGCACCAGGCCTTTGCTTGACAGTAGAGATAAACACTGTAGGACTTGGTTTGACCTTCCTGTCAAACAGACAGATATGAATCACCACCACGTACATCTCTTTACGTCTTGTGTTTCCAGTTATATATTTCCTGGCGCTCTCTGTACAAATTGTTTGTTTGTTTTTTTTCGCCCCAAATTTCTAGAACTAAAATTTAACACTGCAACTGTAAAATGATTTTCTGCTACTTTCATTTGGATTGTTATGCTAAATACATAGACACAGCTAAAGCACGAGCACAGACCAGTTAAAACAAAACTCTCACCGTAAATCTGCTAATTACAGTTGCAGGTTTGTTGGCTGGTGTGACAGAGTGGGCCACAGGGGCTGTGCAAATCAGGATCACAGCTGTCACGTACACATGCAGACTTCACTTCTCTCCTCCTCCTCAGCCACTGATGTGGCCTCGTCAGCTCAGAGACAAATGGGCTCAGACATGGAAGACATGAAAACCAGCTAAAAACAACATGCTAAGTACAGACTTGCTCTCCCGCAATGCAAACACAAAGTGCTCGCTCTGCTGCAACTATACACGTTTTGACATGGGCAGCAGGGGAGACGGCTTTCTTTTTTAGTTATGCTTGTTTCAGGAAAGAAGTTGAGACATTTTGTGTTAATATTGGGATCAGATTATACAAAAAAAAAAGATATTGTCCAAGCATTAACATTGGAGACACGTCAAAGTATTTAATGTTACACTATGAAGTAGTTTAGATTTAATCGTTTTCCAACCAAAACTGCACATTTGAAACAACGCAATATCAAAGAATGCACGTTTTCTGCCCGTTAAAAATGCAGTACATACTTTGCACGTTAGAAACGGTTATATATAAGTTCTTATCCTTGCATTAGACTATAGCAGTTGATATTGCGATGCTATCTCACATGGTAGTGCTCCATCTTGTGTCGATTCTCACTTGAAGCTTGACTTAAAAATGATATTGCAAGTCAATATGCAATCACAAAATTGGTCAGAAAAATGGTAATTAGATATTGTACCCAAATGATTCTGCCCTATTCAGATAACATGGAAAGAGGAGACCTGACCTTCCAGAATAAGTCTCCTTAATTCAAAGCCAGCAGTCTTTCAAATGCCCCTGACCCATCTCCGGTTACTCCAGTCTGACCTTTGTAAACACACCTTTTTCCTAACACCTGAATTGTTTCTTCACGTGAGAGTGCAGCTGGTTCACAGGATGTTGCCCATAGGAAGCTGGATTTCACATTTGGAGAGTTTCTCCTGATGGAAGGGTTGTGAGGTCGGGTAGTATCAATCACAGCCGTTTTAATCAGTTGCTTACAGTGTTGAAAAGAGTTAGTGGAGGGGCAAGAAGTTGCCGACATGAATGGTAACAAATGACTTACTGATGCATTGGGCTTAGAAGGGGAGGCTTCCCCTGTGGATCCACAAACATAGTGTATTTTCTTAAGGGAGACAATTAGCTCTTGATGAGACAGGAACTATTGATATCAGGGAGTCAAAGGTCACTTTTGAAGCGGTAAAGTTAGAGGCATGGACCTGCTACTCCAGTGGGAAAACATGTTCTCATGGACATACATATGGCCTGCTTCCTGCTTGTATTAATACCAGATGCTGATTGGTTTTTATTATTTATTCATTCAAATATTGGTGATGCATCTGGGTTGAGTGCAACAACTTTCATTGTGTACACTTTCTCCATCCATAATTGTATTTTTTTGTATTTGAAATGTTTATTTTTAACCTACGGTGAGGCTGTGGCTCCAGGGGTTGCAATGTTAGTCAAATCACCACTTGTGTCTTGGATAAATATTCCCAAAGAATATTCCACACATTCCTGAGTTCCTAGGTGACTTCAGCAATCTGTTGACTTTTCTTCTACTGTCACCATGGGATTGAGTTTGACACTAAATTTGGTTCCAGTGTTTATGGGTGCCCAGAGGATGAGACCATGAAACCAAATCACTCCACTTTTCCCAGCATGCCACGAGGTACCCTGAGCTACAGTATAGTGAAATGTTTTAGCAAAATGTCAAATGCATTGGCGCTAAATTTGATCACTTAACGGGTCACATCCCTCTCAGTCAAATGCACTTCCTTTGCTGATCATCGGTACTGCTATACCTACAAAAGGATTGAACGATAGTCCTTTCTTGACTGGCATGCACTAATTAGCAGGTGTTAAAAGCACTCAAACAAATGCTGATGGAGTCTACCAACATGACTTTTTCTGTTTCTTTGTATAATGGCGTTGACACGTTTTACATGAAGACAGGCGAGACTGAAGTACAACAGCTACGTAGTGATAGTAAAGCGAGACGGCTGCAGATCGTTGGACGATGACTTAAGATGCTCATGAAAGGTTTCAGAAGCAGATTCTACTAAACCTGGACGCTTAGTAGGGATATTTTACCCATGATTGTGAATTTGACTTCTCGTGAACGATCATCTGATATTGAAAATGCATGCTCCGCCAGAGGAAGACTAAGCAAATGGAACATATTCCTGGATGAAGTCTAGACTTCAGCTATTGTCTTGCACAGCTAGAGCAAGACCTCTTACTATCTGTCGCTCTGTCTCTCTGTATGTGTGTGTGTGAGTGGGAGAGTCTAAGGAGGGGAGGGGGGGGAGAGAGAAGCAGTACACCATGACACTGCAGTGTTTAATTATTCACAGGGGCTGATAGAAGTTCCTCGCTGGAGCTTCATCACCAGCAATGTAAAGAAGATTGTCATTGTGTCAAAGTAAAGCCTCACAGAGCAGCTAGCATGTTTATATATGTACATTATATATATATATATATATATATATATATATATATATATATATATATATACACATATATATATTCTTATATAAGTATAAGTGGAGTAATATTATCTTATATTTTTACATCACTTGTAATATCTCTAATACAACAGCAAATGCACTTCATGTTGAATCAAAAGAGATCACCAGCAAAGCAACCAGGAGCTTGCTGCAGAAGTCAAAACAAAGATGCTGCAGCTCTGCACGGTGGCACAGTTCAAACTCACTGCACTGCAGGCTGCTAACAGAGCCCTCAGATGTGAAACAGCACCGCCTTACAAAGGACAACTTTAGCTATGATGGGCACCAATCTGAATTTCCCATTTCATTTTGAAATGAGTCTATGATTTATGTGAGCTGACAGTTATAGTATAACACTAGTGGTACATTCTAGCATCATGAAGAATGTTGAATGAAAATAAGGTGGGGGGGGAAGAAATGGAACTCTTCCACTCTGTGAACAAACATAACAACAGCAGTCCATTTGAAGACGAGGTAGACACTGTAAACAAACGCGTCTGTTTCCCCCTTTTGGATGCCATTAGGAATGTTTCAGTGTTTGCTTGAGTCATTGAGCCAAATGTGTTCTTTCTTCCTGTTCATACTTCAATAGTATGCAAATCACAGCATTCTTCACAAGCCGCCGCTGTTCCCAGTCCAAACACAGCTTGTGTATAAGTCTGTAATTGTGTGGTATATTCTCCTCTGCTTATCTAACCTCCCCTCTTTATAATCATGTAATATTTGGAATATATAAAGGTTATGTTGTCTGCTGGTTAAATGCTGGGGCTTTTATAGTGCAAAGACCGCTTTGAGGCCTTGATGAAATCCAGCTGTCTTGGTCCAACATTTCCAAAGTTACACATTTATCTGAACCAGATCAGAGCGAAGCATAGTCCAGTCAGACACACACTGCAGCCCAAGAGAACTCTCAGATAACATGAATACATTTGTACGTGTGTTTAACACCGGCATCATTAAGTTGTTTTCATTCCAGTATCTACTGTACCTGCTCATACAGTAGGGGTCTTACATGGGAAAGGTTCCCTGGAATCTAAAAAGCAACTCATTTTGAATATCCCACATTGTGACATAAAGGCACATACCCACACACATGATCAATGCCATGCTGATTCCACACAATTACTCAAACATCCCTGGAAAATATCCTTTTGATCGTTGTCACAAAATACTGCGCACTAAATGTCAGAGCTACTTTCAAATCTATTATCTCTCCTGTAGAAAAATGATGGATGCCGCCTTGCATTCCATCTGTCCATGACACCTTTTAAGCTTTCAAAACCTCAGTTATTTTTAGTCCAACTACACACACACACACACACAACACATCAGAAATCACAAATCAGAAAGCCTTTATTGCCATCGCATAGCAATGCAACAGAATCAGTTACGGCCCTCAAATGATGTGACCCAGAACATTCAGTCATGACTTAAGCCACTAATAAGAGGAAAGGTGTTTACAGCAGTTATAGGATGGATGATTTTTGGTTTATTTAGTGTGGGGGAACAAACTGTCTCTGAATGTGGTGGTTCGTGCTTTGGCAGCTCTGTAGCGTCTGCCAGATGGTAACAGTTCAAACAGTCGGTGACCGGGGTGAGAGGGATCAATGATGATGTTTTTTGATCCACCGATATATCGTGACGTGGCAAGTTCTTCTAAGCGAGGTTAGGGGGTTTGGGGGCAGGGGACCGCCGGTGATCTTTTGAGTACCACACTGAGATGTAGTATATATATGTATATCGTGAACAAAGAAGGTCAATGTATACAGGAGCAGATTCAATATCAAAGTCAGCATGGTCTGATAAAGGCACTCCTTTACTTACATCTATCCCCAATATGAAATACAGTATTCAGCATAGACGTGTTAATGAGAACACTATTTCTGTCAAGTTCCTCCTGTCTTGTGCGGCAGTTCTCGGAGGCTTTGTACTGTGATTGAGCCTAAGCATTACCAGGTGCGCTTGAAAAAAGGTTTTTGGTGAAGCTGGCACCGGGTCATTGCGGGGTGGAGGTGGGAGGGGGTGAGGACCGGAGCAGTGTAGCTGCTTCATATGAAAACATCAAACAGTCTGAGTCTGGCACAGGAGTGTTTGGCTCAGGTGTCTGAACGTGTTATGGTGCGACTATGCAGGGCTGTTGCCTGTTGAAAACGTCTCTAATGCTGACCCAGAGAGCGAGCATCAACACCAAGACCCCCCGCCCGCCCCCCCTCCCCAAAAACCTGAGCATTTTGTTCCATTTTGGAGAAGGAGGGTCAAATGAAGTCATAAATATTATTTTCAAGAATTGGCTCTTAAATCCGGTGGAATTTTATGGGTCAATCAAAATGAAAGACAAATTAGGTGAGTTGTAAGATTTACAATGCATAACTAAGTCAGTAACTACCTGCCCAGTGAGGAAACAAAAAAAAACACACCTTTATTCCAACTATGATATAATCTGTTTTGAAAGGCACTGCGCTGCACTCACAGCCTCATGCAAACTGAACTGCAAAGGTTTATGTTTGGTCACGCATCGTGTAAGAAAGTCCAAACCGAGCAGGTTTTGTCTTTTCTTTGAGCCGAGTTATTTTTCGATGAACACATTTTCCTCTGTGAATTTCTTCTGGGAAAAATCGTCTCTGTTTGTACAACAATGCAGACAGTTTTGGACGTTGAAACAGTTGCTATGTATCTCTAACAGAAACTTCGATCTGGCAGCGTCCGTCCCTTAACTTTGGTTCTTCAGAAGTTGTCACAGTATGATAACAATACGTAGTAAAATTCACAATAAAAGGCCACAAATTGCAGCACTTAAGATGACAAATTTAGCTAAAATGAACAAAAAACATTTATTTATTAGACTTTATTTAAAGTGTTTTCACAGACCAGATGAATAAAGGCAAATAAACAAAAGTGACATCATAATTACTGTTACTGTTTATATTGACAGTAAAATAATAACTGTCAATATAAAGCGTCATGATAAGGACAGATAGATAGAACATAGAAATGAATAAATAAAATAACAAACAAACAAGAGGACAAAGTCACAAGAATCCCAGTCTATAAAAACAGGTTTAAGGTTTAGTCTCAGGCGTGACCTTTATGCTTTGTTCCAACCGTACCATGACCTTCCAGCACGGTAGCGTGACGTAGCGTGAACGACAACATCGAAAGTGTCACAACAACACAACGGTCAAAAATGGAGGACACCCAGCTGCTCTTTTATTCTTGCTTGGTTTGTGGCCATTTGTCTCAACAAGACGTCAAGCTTTATATGAGAAAGTTATTCTGTCTCGGAAGGCTGCCAAAAAATGGAATGGTGGGGGATGGTTATTTTGGTATTATTCCTCATGGAAATGCAAAAAATATAAACCGTACTGTACCAAACTGAAACCAGGGTTGGGTCAAAAATGTTTTAATTCACTAATTAAGACTCTAAAGTAAACAGTCCCTGCCACTTTCACTCTCTGGGTGTCATTACAGTGGAAGTTACCTGGCTGATGAAGCTACGTCAAGTGATGCCCCATCCACGTTCAACACATAGACTTTATGCACTTTGTTCTCTATGTTGTGATTAGATAGAGAAATCCTTTTAACTTTTTCACGTCTCCATATGAGGGTGCACGCTGTGCCAATCTCATGGCGATAGGCGGGGTACACCCTGGACAGGTCGCCAGTCCATCACAGGGTCACATAGAGACAAACAACCATCCACTCTCACGGTCAATTTAGGGTGTCCAATTTACCAATTTACCATGTTTTAGAATGTGGGAGGAAGCCGGAGAACCCGCAGAAAACCCGCACACACACGGGGAGAACATGCTAACTCCATGCAGCAAGGCCCTTGATCCGACCAGGCCACGAACCCAGGTCTTCTTGCACCAACCGCGTGGCCCAGGGCAAAACATATGTATCTTAAAATCACCTAGAATAAGAACCTTATCATACAAAATCAGTAGCTCGGCATGCTCATGAATACAAATATTGTGTGGCTTGGGTGGTCTGTCAATTATTAAAATTACCACTGGGTCTTTGGGATTTACAGTAAAAACCAAAGGGTTCAAATGTGTAAATGACAGCGACCCCACCTCCTCCGTCTGACATGTGGGGGATTGAGGGCAAAAAGAGGGCGACAGTCTGCAGGCGAAAAAATAATGAAGTCATGGCATGAAAATGATTTATGATTTAAGGATCTAATATTTTAAAACGCCGACATTTGCATGATTAAAAATGGGGGGAGGGGGTACAAGAGGTTGCCGAGTAATCTGAAATATTGGCCTTCACTTTTTGTCGAGAAAAAAGTGAAATACCAGAGGCTCAGTGTGACCTCATCAACCAATATTACGCAAGAGCTTTATTTTTCAAAAGGTGTAGAAGCAGCCGTGCTTTGAGCAAAAGAAAAAAAAAGAAAAGAATAAAGACCTTGCTCCCTGCACAGCGGGGGATACCTCCCGCTGTGCAGGGAGCAGGGTTCTTTCTCTTTTTTTCTGTGGCTTTAGTACACCGGCCCCCCTGTGATGTTAGAATAGTTAAACCTGTTAACTCATGCACAGCAGAGACCTCTAGGGGTAAGGATGGTAAAGACGCCCTCTGCACGGATCAAGGAAGGCATCGTCACTAAAGTGCTGGTGAAATAAACATCAGACATTTTTACTATCTACTAATTGAGGTTTTCATCGAGTTCTCTTCCATTTTATTTACTGTTACGTGTTTGGTTCCCAGTCCCATATGTCAGTACTTTTCCTTTTAGAGACTGCCAGGAATCTCTTATCTCTTTCATTCTTGGAGACACACAAACAATCCTGTCTTCACATGAAAACGCACACACTCTTCAAAAAGTAACACAGTTTGTTGAAAGATAATGGAAACTCGACGGCGTCTGACACTCACACTCACAGCGATAACGTAAGAGAAGGTAGTGAACAGCAGGCTGTGTCAAAAAGGTTTGCTGCGTGTATAATTAGCTGGGAAAGAAGAGATTGGTCACGCTAAACCACTTATTCCATGTCTTGTCATGTTTTATTGTCAGATTCATGCAGATGGATGCAATGTGGAATCAGTCTTTGAATACCTCATGTATCTGAGTAATGTGTATTTTTGCTCTGCACACCTTTTTTTCATCCTCATACCGCAAATATCTTTTCACTACTTGAAGGTATGTTTTGTTGACATAGTTTTTTTTTTATAGTTTTGGATCACAGTCTTGGCTGTACCCCTTCTTCTTTTCCATTACATGCTCTGTGGTATGATGGCCATCTTTGGCTAAATAAGGTAAGGGAACTCTTTGCATTCTTTCTTGCCAAAAAGACGACTGATCCTCTGTAGTGCTGCGAGCCAGAACGCCTTCTTATCCCATCAGAAATTTCGGACGCTCTGGGTGTGTCTCTCCACCTTGACACTGTCATGCTACGTGGACGCATGACTGGCGCCTAATGAGGGTTTTCAAAAATCTCTTGGTGTGATTTCTATTACTGGGACATGTTCGCTGAAAGCCAGGTATGTCTCGCGCCTTGAAGTGAGGAGCACACCTTCTCCCATCTCACTTTTCACCCAGGCAGTCATTTTCCCCTTTGTTTTGTCCTGCAGATATGGGCCTGTTGTGTTTAACTTGCCAAGCAAGCATAGCCTGTGATTTCAATCTTTGCAGTAATTGGTCGTCAAACTTAAAAAAAATGAATAAAAATAAATGAATCACCGGAATTCTAAATGTTGCTGTGATCTGCTGCCGAGGATGACTTTCCTGTTGTTTCTCAGTGCAAGTGAGTTTAGGAAACTTTTACAGTGTTTATTTCATCAACATAATGTAGGTCATGTTTAAATATGCACTTTAAGGATTATTCAGTAAAAGCTTGCTTAACTTTTCTTTTTAGGGGGGGAAATGTAGTAGATGTACTCTGGGATGGGACAGATAATTGATGAGCATGAGACCTAATGTGTTCCAGTGTGTTGCTGAAAAATGAGGACAAGGAAAAAATACTGGACCACCTCATCCTGATTTTTACAGGAGAGCACTGTGTGTGTGTGTGTGTGTGTGTGTGCATGCATGGTTACCTTTCCTCTTCAGGACAGAACTGTCACACCACATTCATTCACACCACTTTTTCAACACTATTTTATGAGGCCCAGTGACACTGAAAAGAAAAATGATAGCTGACCCTTCCTCGGTAAGGTGACAGGGAGGATGGTTTGCTTAAAAAAGTTGAGATATCACGCTCGTATTTCTTCACGTCTGTACAACAAAAGACAAATCCGTTCACATGTTTTAGGATTTGGCAAAGGAAATCTGCATTTGACGCCCTTAATGCTATAGTCAATTCACATTTTTTCCATATGTCTCCGCTAGGTTGGCCAACATAGTAAGGTTAAATCCAGGCCGTCAAGAAAAAAACAACACAAGTAAAGAAAAACATTTATTATGCCAAGAGTTTTGCATTGACTGTTCTCATTTGGCTTTGCCAAGCAAATATTTAATCCTTATCTGCTGGCACCAACATGGGCTTTAAACTTCGCGAAGGAATAAAACAGTGAACACATGAGTCATCTGGCATTGTTAAGTGGGATTTTGAGGAGAAGGCAGTCAGTCATGTTGATTGTGAATTTGTTCCAATTGGGCAAACATGTTGGCCCCAGAGGAACAAACAGGTCTTTGAGTACGTGGACTGTCTGTGCCAAGCGTGGATTATATTAATTTCAGTGACATACCAGAATAAAGACATGTCTATCCAAACAAAACAGCTCCTCAACAACAGAGATAAGTAAGAGTTTGGGGTGAAATTGTAGTGTCTGGCCCATATAAAAAGGCCTACTTCAGATTTTTCTGTAATTGCGTCTTGTGTTTAATATTGACAAATCTCAGTGTTAAATCCCAGTCGGTACCATACGCTTGAATCACAGCTGTCTATTTACATGTTATCTCTGGATGTTGCTCAGTGCTGACTTGACCCCTTCAGCAGTTAGTTCACACTTCACACTCAAGCCAATGCCAAGATACAACAATTCTACCTGAGGGAACAGTGGTGCCAGACCAGGACTGTCGTGGAAACGTATGTTTATGATCCGAAATCATCACTGAGTCGGCTTTATACTCCACTTTATGTCCCACTAACACCTTTTTAACCTGGAGTCAGTGAGACACGTCGTTTCCCATTGCCCATCCTCCCTCTTTTATAAGATCAGTTCACTGTGAAAAATGTTAAAGGTCAGATTCAAACGTAAAAGATGACACACACTCACACTCACACTGTAAAAACATGCTCATGTGCCAGCTTGTTTGATGATTGCACTGTAGGTAACATCTGTGGCAGTCTGATTGTGGATCTGGATCAAACATAATGAGATAAAATCCTCTCTCACAGCCCAACAACGACTAGTGTTTGGAGATTCTCCTCAGTCGGTGAGAGAATGGAAGCTGGGTAGTTTTTTTTTTCTTTCTGTCTTAAAAATGCGACGATTGTTCTTTACAGTCGTCTGCTTCGTTTAGAACCTTTGTTTTTAACTTCTGGCACTGATCTCTGCACAGGTTTTATTTGTTATGTATAATCCTAAATAGGAGGGTTTAGAGATGCCTTTCTTTTTGAATGCTTTCTAAATTCTAAAGAGCACATTCTTCTTTCTTCCTGTCAAAACTGTAAGTCTGACTCATGAAAGTAATTACCATGGTTATTATGGATTGAAGGCAACACTGATGACAGGAGGCTGCCCTTATTAGTTTGGATGTCAGGTTAACTAGATTGCATCCTTACGTAAACCACTGACAGATGGATCCTCCCCTTTAACTAAGAAGATGAGAGTGGAAGCGTTTTGCACTGGCAGAACAGAAAAAGATAAAAAAAAAGGAATTGGAAGAATAAGACATGTTGTGAGATGAGAGCTTTTTCCCCCTCATCATTTTCCATTAAGTGCTGTCACAGACTGGCCAGTATGGAAATGAGCTGGTGTACTGTCACAGCTGTGTGTGGCTCCACATCAGTCTGCTTCCTATTCCAAGAGCAGAGTCTAAAATAGATGTGGCCTCAGCACAACTGTGTTTATTGGACGGAGTTTGCGCTTGTGCGTTTCCCCACATGTCAGGTTGTTGAGAATAGGAGGGAGCAGAGAAGGTTTGAGGCAGAGAGACGGCCAAGAGGAGTGAGAGAGCAAGAGGGGAGAGAAGCAGGTTAGGGGAGAGTCACTGAGGTCATTGAGAATATTTTCCAACTTTGGTTTAGAAAGAGAGGAAGCTTAAAAAAAATTCTCCTTTAATTGCAGAACATGAAATGAAACATTTTTTGATTTCAGGGATCGTAAAGTCTAAATTGAGAAAAGCACTTGGTTTTGTGGACGTGTTTTTTTATGGATACAAAGACTAAAAAAAATAAAAAATAGTGCAGCATATGTGTGCACATGTGATAAAAGGGGGATATATGGACTGAGATTTCAGATCTTTCTCTTTAAGCATCTGGTCCTGCATCTACAGTAGAAGCACTTTGTTTTTTATTGCAGTAAGAAAAGCTGTTTGGCTGCAGCCGCTGCCAAGCAACATATGGGAAATGGCCTTGACCAAACCTTCATCCATTTCAGAGTCCAAATCTTTTATATGGGTTTTACTGCACAAGTGTTCACCTACAAAGTCAATGACACAACCGTAATAACCATGAAATTGGACTGACTTTACTCTCTTTGTCATAGTCACACAGAGACCTATAGCCCAATCCCATTGGTCTCAGGTTTAAACTGGATTTTCATCAGTGAGAATGTGTTTAATCTGCATTCACTCCAGGGTCAAATGACTCAGGTTTTTATCGGCTTTGGTTAGTGGATGAACACGCTCATTTTCCACTTCATGTGCTCTTTTTCTCAGCAGTGGGTCTTTTCCAGCGCCACGCTACGACACCCTTTCATCCTCTGGCCATTAGCATTCACGTTTGTTGCGACCCGTCATTTTCAAAACCTGGGACAGCACTCGATATCTTTAATGTCATCAATCGGATCATCTGCACAATCAAGAATAAGAGAGAAAGCTATGGGGTTGTTATTTTTGTTGGCTTTTGATTATTTTCTTTTTTTTAACTTTTTTCAGTGGGTCAGTGATGTTACAATTCACACACACATAACATGGAGTAGAATCATACTGGCATAAGGAACTGTATTAATCAATTATAAAGCGACTTCACTCGGGTTTTCTCACAAATTTTAGTGTGAGAGGCTTTACTGTGATTGCTCTATAGCTGGTTTTGTTGCAACTGCAACCAGGCTCACTTCAGTTGTTGATCCCCTTGTTTACATCTGTGTCAGGCTTTTGTTTGGTCTGCTGAATGAGTACAGGCCTTTAGTCTGCTCTCCACTTTACTACGAATCTGCGTCAGTGGTGGCGAGTGTGGGGAAACCCTGCTGAGGAGGTGAAGGGGGCACTTGGCCACAAAAAAGCAGAGAGGAGAAAAGCAGCAGCTATTTATTAGGGGATGTAGTGAGGGTCACCCCACCTGGTAACTAAAGAATGAGTCATTAGACTGGCAGCCACTAATGAAAGATTTGTCTGTCCTCACATTGGCCTCGCTGTCATGACTCTCTCCTCATCTGGAATTCTGCAGATTCCACCCTCACTTTCCTCCGCTGTTTCTCTCTGACAGCATTTGGTAGTATCTTGATGGCTGGTTAACGTACAGTTTATTGCAGAGACTTAGCAGGAGATAATTAGCCTGCCCCGTTAGTGCTACACAGCACATGTTCAAGCTCCAGGAGTAATAGAAGGGTGTATATGAGGCTAAACAGTAGGACTGCGCTCCAAAATACTTAACTACCCAAAGCTGGGGAATTATTGTGACTGACAAAAATGTAAACTTTCACTAAGTGTCTAGGGTAAACACATCAATAAACACAACAATTCAATTTCCCCATTTCCATCGAGGGACAATGAGAGCTGTTGAACTCTCTGAGCCAGGTTTTATGTTTATAGGAACTTGGTATGGCTTGTTATCAAATGCCTCTGCCAGGATAGAGTGTCGCGGACCAGCAACCTGATATCCTCGCTGCTCCCATGAGACACGGCGTGTAGAGGAAGTCCAGGTACAACATCCGTGAAGGAAATTAAATCAGAAGGAATTAACGTGGTTTATTTGCACGTTCCTAACACTGTCATAAACACGGAGAGAATATATTATAACATATATAAAGGGGCACGTTATTGTTAACCTCACGAAATATTGTGTGGAAGGTCTTCCTATAGCAGTTAAATAGCAAAACAGACACACAAAGGGAGCACACATGACTGTTAATTTAGACAGTCATGCAATGCAGGTTAAATGTTTTCTCATCTCCAGATTAAACCCAGATTTATGAGCTGTTTTTAGTGATGCCTTAGCGATGTGTCCGCTCCGAGACTTTCACATCCTGTGGGTGCATGCAGGTCTTCCTGTTCCCAATGACAGAGGCTTCTTCAGTGTGTGTGGCCCCCGACTCAGTTTTCTCTAATCTAAACCATTATCTCCATATGTCTTCCATCACAGCTTCCAAAGCGTTTGAATGAACCCCAGGGAACAGGAACAAATTAATGATTGTCTTTATTCTTCTGTGCATTTGGCAAACTGCGATCGTAGACATATCCTCGCGTGTGTGCAGTGCATGTCCGTGTGCACCCACTCACAATTTCCTAAAATCATTGCCTTGATCCACCGTTGAACGTGATCTCATTCTTACCTCCATTCCTACTTAATGATTTCCACCTGAGTGCTATAATCTGCTTTTATTGACCCATCATTCACCTTGTGTTTTCATTCACATAGAAGAAGGATAATAAGAGCATAATGAAGCTTAGTCCATAAATGTTCCAAGCCGACGCACATGTTGGGAGGTCTGTCACCTGAATAACTTGTGCTTTGTCTTCATAAATGTTTGAACAGCAGGTTTCCCTAAGAAGGAGAAAGGGAGGTAGGGATGAGAAGGAAGGTCAGTTGATGCTTCTTCGTGACTGTTGAAGGCTATTACACTTACTGTAAACTCATGGGTTTCTCATGAAAATACCAGAGGACGAAAATGAAATGATGGATCCCTTCATCCTTACACACGGCAGGCAGTGATGTGGCAATGTTGGCACACATGAGGCCGTGCTCTCCTCGATGGCTACAGTTTTCCTGACCTCAGTCTGACCACCAGTTCCTCTCACAGAGTCTGTGGCCTTTACTGACCAGCAGAGCAGGCTCTGGACTTTTTGGGTCACAGCTAAATGCAGACATGGGCAGGGCACTGGCTTGGGACTGAAGTCCACTCTCCAGGTCCAGCTTTGACCAGTGCTGAGGCTGTATTTATTGTTTCCTAGTTTGAAAAGTTGCCCTAAAGTGACACAAATCAAAGACTTTTTGGGAATGGTGACGTTTTGAAAGAGTGTCCCCTCATAGATAAGACTAATAAAGTTATTCATAAAGCATCTCAGCCTTTATGGCATGTTGTTTTTTACTTTGTTTTGATTGATTTCCTTTTTGAAAACACACTCTAAATGTTAATGAAAGTTTGCATTAATCTGCGAGGGTGCACACTCATCTCCTGCTATTTGATTTGTAAAGGTTGTAGCTAATTATATGGTTGCCTCAACTAAGGTTCCATGAACTGGTGCTTCTCAGTCTTTTACTGAAGAGTGATCAATGATTACTGACCTCTGAGAAATGGTACTCACTGCTATGTGCTCGCCGTACTGTAAACCCTTGGCCTTATGAGGTGTGACTCGCCCCACTCAACACACTTTTGCTTCTTGTTTCATCACAAGTTTCATCGGATGAGACGCGGTTAAAGAAAACAAGGTCATCTGCGCTCTCATCTCCACAAAAAAAAAGAAAAAAAGGTGACGGTGCTCTAAGCAGATCATATGATTGAATACTGTAACAAATGTTTGCTTTATCTCCCCTGCATCCTCCAAAGAAACTCTATTTATTTACTCTCCTTGTGTTTGAAGTTGCCACAGAAATAACTTCACACCAGATGCAAGATTAGCTGAGCGGGTGATGGCAGACTGGTGACTTTGCATGCTGTTGACCTACTTGAGTTCAAAATCAGTCCTGTTGTGTTTTGGTATGACAGGTCTCGGTGAGGAAAGATGCAACAGCGACAGAGCACATCCATGTTCCAGCCTTTAAGTTCTACATTATGAAATGCAGCTTTTATGTCCCTTCCATGACTGCATACATGGCGGTGGATTTGACTGTGAACTGTAGGGACGTTTTACATATATTTACCAGCGCGATGTTAGCAGTACTCCCCCTCCGTTCCTTGTCTGAGCTCTGCTCCTGAAAGCAAACACAGTTTAATTTACAGCACTGTGCACTGGGTTGTCCTGCCCAGTGGGGTCTTTGTGGGTTTCCTGGCTGTGCTTTAGATGTGGTTTATGGGTTCCGCCTGCTGCTGGAAGCATGAGCAGCGGTAGTCATCCCTTTCATTTTATGGCACTTTCTGGAAATAATGGCATTCAGAACAGATGAGTAGCTCATATCTGTATGAGGATATGTGTTGATATGGAAAGTCTCTTAAACTTTATGCAGTGTGGCATTAAGTTTAAGGGACTGGTTCTAGGTGGAGATTGTGGCATGTAAAATGACATAAATAAAAAAGCGACGCCTGACCTGGATAAGACAACATGACTGGAATGTGCTGGAATCAGAAGGTGTCTGAGGAGGCACACGGAAGGTGGCAGTAGTGGTATCATGTGTAAATGTTTCAGGCCCCACTGCAGGGTTCTTTCACTCTCTTTCAGTCGGTGTGTTCGAGCACATTCCTGATCATTATAGAAATTCCACTACTACCTTTATGATTGTTATAATTACGAGACCATTACACCCCTGTAACTGCGCCAGCTGAGGGAAAGCGACTGTGTACTGCAATTTTAAGAGGTCGAAAAAAGCTGCTCTCTGTGGTACATCAGTTTGAAGCCTCAAAGAAACACTTTCACTTTGTTGAGTCATTCCTCTATCAGGTACTTTTCAGTAGAAGCCTAAGGTGAATGAAAAAAAAAAGAAGAAAAAACAGGGGCTGCTTGTCCTTAAATGCACTCCCACATTCTTTAAATTTTTAGGCTGCACAATGAAGAGTAATTGACAAAGAATTGGATAGCTCAGTTAGTATTAAAAAAAAGTACTGTATGTTGAATTTACTAAGATGCTACAGTTTGTTTATGTTACTTTAGCTTTGTTCATGCCCCAGTGAGCACAGAAAGATGCATCTCATTTACCCAGAATCTACAGTGCAGGTTATGCATCATATCTTTCTGTTTTCTTCCACACCTATAGGTTTGCCTTAAAACAAACCCATGACAAAATGAAGTGTCAGGTGATTTTAGGTGAACATGATTTTGAGAGTTGGGGTTCACAAGCATTTCTTCCCAATAAATAAGTCTCTAGTATAGGGAAATGCAGAAGTCCATGTGGGTGCATATCTGTGCCAGATGATATGGAACTAATCCCCACTGAGATATTTCTCATTAGACATCGGCCTCTGGAAGGTGCATTGGTGTGTGGACCACAGACGAGGACAGGGGACTTAGTGTTCCTGCAGGGTTCACTCAGACATGGATAAGAACATATTTGATTGACTCTTTTATTCTGCTCTTAACTACAAAGCCAAGTAAAAGGCCGTACACCCTGTGTGCAAATGGCAGTACTGTGTGATTAGAAGCTGTTCCAAAAGACTAGAGCTCGGTATTGAACTTTAATACTTTAACTGGGTCTCAAACTTCCTCTGTATCACCAAATATCAAAAATGTCTTGTCACTAGATATCAAATTTCAGTACGTCAGAGTTAATTTCATCAGCGTCAGTGAGCCAATAAAAATGCAGCATGCTGTTTCACTGAGAGCTAACAATGCTCATGACTGGCTGGAAGTGAAAACCTGAGACGGTGCACATTCCCCAAATTAGAAGAGGAAGACGGGGCTTAGCATGTGTGTGAGCGTCTGTAGTGAGAGATGCTGTTGAAATGTGTAGACTGACCAACATGCAATGTCCATAAGTGCAGTTACGACTCCAAGAAGGAACTAGTTTAAGTTAAATATTGATTTCAAGTGTTGAGGTAGCACCATAAATTATGTTTGTTTTGTATGGTAACCCGGAGCATGTCCCAGCTGGGCTTCTTGCTTCAGTGATCAGAGGGTTTGTCTCTTCAGAGATCCCTAATCTAAACTGTGAGTCATCTTCCTGACTACAGGGCATTATGGCCACAGAGGAGAGGAGGGTTCCCCCCTCAGTGCATTAGCCATCACTTTGTTCATCCCATAATAGAATCAGGGAGATGGGCATCCATTTCCAACAGCTGCAAGAAACTTAGAAATGGATGTGAAAATTCTGGGGGTCTGGGGATTTAATGAGTGTATAGTGATTTAGGTTGTTTTTTTCGATGCTATCTGCCACAAATGTAATGCCAATGCATATTTTAGCAGTAATTGTAGTGTGGTTGTAAAGTAGTTTACCACATAAATTGATTATGACATAGAATCCAGAGAGAAACAGATAAGAAGAAGAGGATTTAACCTTATACAAATGTGTGTGTTCATTTTGAGAAGAAATTTAACAGATTGATTAATTAACATTGATTCCTTCTGGATGTAGTTGCCAATAACGTGCCGGGAATGTTCCATCACAGTCCTTGAGTGTCTGAACCGTGTACAGGAAAGCTGTACTGCTTCACTCACACCAAATACCACCAGAGTCATAAATTCAAAGTCATAGGCATCCTCTATAGATAAGGAACTGTGTTGCAACTGGATTGTGAGGTGTTTGATTTCAGCATGCAGCCTCATCAAATACAAGCTATCTAACCACACGTGGCCCAGTCCCTGCTGTCTGCAACACAGATGCATCTCCAGTGTCCTGTCTGTCTGAAGTAGAGTGGATTACACCCGTGTTAGGGATTGTGAAGTGTTACACTGTGGCGGACAACTTTTCTCTGCAATAACACATCCCGTAACATGGTAGATTCAAAACATGACTCATGTAGCTCATATTTCATGTTATAAAAGCATCACTTGTGGATGTGCTCTCTGTAAAATATGGTTTGATTTCCTGTCACAGTGCGTTCCAATGTCTAAAAGTACCTTGTGTGCATGTTCACAGAACGGGTAACACACTTTGTTTGTCCCTCTCTCCTTCTGTCTCTCAGTCCATGAGCTGAGAGGATTTACTCTACGGCAGAGGAAGAGGCAGACAACAATCATGAATAGAGGCTTGTTGCCCTGAATCCCAATTGTATATGCACTCCTCAGTGTGTGTTTCTCACCCTTCTGAATAGAATTAGTGGCAGCTGTTATTCAAGACAAGGAGCTCATGGGCACAACTGCGTGTGCTTATGTGCGTGAAGAGTGTATTCAAGGCAGTATGTATGTAGTTCCGTGTTTGGCTTCATGTTTGTTTCCGTCTGTTGCATATTTGGATGTTCAAGGAGCAACTCAAATACACTTGTGCGGTGATAAATCAGCTTGCTGCTCAAAAGTGCAAGAACAGCTGCAATGGTGCAGCACACAGTGTCAAGCCTCTCTGCAAACTGCTTATCATGTCCTTAGGAGCTTTTCTGATTTAAGCACTGACCTTGTCAGGACCATTAGTCCTGGTCCTAATGAGGCAGAACTTCATTTCTGAGGCTTGGGCTCAAATTAGGATTAAGATGGAGATTGTGGTTCTGTTAAGGGATGTCTCTGTACCACTATTTTTTGTCTCATACTGATATCACATCTACTGATACCAACTACTAAACTCTTAACATATTTGTGCTGATGCGTGTTTCTGCTCCGTTTAAAATGTGAAATTTAGGGGTTTTAGATTATATAGGATTTTGCTTTTCGCTTTATCCAATATCCAGTGACCAGTACCGGACCTATAATGCTACTCAGTATCAAATTAGCTAGTTCGGTTAAGAGGGTTTTGGCATTGAATGGTTCTGGTCAAGGTTAGGGAGTGGGCTTTTTGGGGTTAGGCTGGAAGTCAGTGCATAGTCCTCACAAGAATAGCTTTGCAAATATGTGTGTGTGAGAGAGAGAGAGAGAGAATGATGAGAAAGCATAAAAATGCATCTAAATAAAAAGTAAAAAGCAGTGGTTAAATAAAAAGCTAACACCGAGACTGACAGCACTGAGCTGTACTACACTATTCCTCCTCTGCATCATCCTCACCATACCAGAGAGTTCACCTTCTCTTGCTGTATCTGCAGCAGTGAGGGGCAAGTTTTGCTGAGTCAGAGGCTGAGTTTCTCCAGCAGTGATGAGAGAGCTGCTGACATTGTGCTCACTGCTGCCACTCCCTGGCAGACTGGGCAGCCTGCACACAGGGTGATGATGAACTGTCAAGTAGCTGCAAGAAATATTGTACACCTATGACGAATTGGTGTTTTTTTGTCCGTGTGTCGCTAAAACTTCTTCCATGACTTTGCATTATGGCGAGCCACTGATATGGCTTTGTCAGCGGAAAACATCCTCTGTTAATTCTCTACAGATGTGCTCCGAGTTTTCTCCTACTGTTTTGCTCTCACTGTTCCTCATGTAGGATGTGTTTCATATTTCGCTACTTGAGGATAATTGCTGCTAATGACTCAAGTGATTTTAAAGGAGAAAATAACAGTTCATGGAAACCTCATGTGTGGAGCAAATGTTACACTGAAGGACGCGGGCTTCCTTACAGTCATCCTTAATTCCTTGGAAAATTTGATTTATTCACTTTTTGTACGACAATATCAAGATATAATATCACTTGCAACTGTGAACTGATTTTTTCCATTCTTTTTTTTTCTCTCTCCTTGCAGAAAAACTGTACAACTCAACTGGACGTGAGCTACGAAGAGCCCTTTTTTCCCTCAAGCAGATTTTTCAGGTAATTATGTCTCTTCTGTAGCTCACATTAACCTTCTTAAAACTACATTTTCATACTTTTAAGGACTCTGCATTTATTTCCTTTAGTTTGGACAGCCTAACCGATGCCTTATCCCTAACTTTGACCTAACTATAATTCAAATCTTAGCCCTAAACTTAACCAGTTCCTTAGAAATTAGGATTTGCCTTATTAGGACCAGGTTTCCATGAGGACTCCTGGTCCTGACAAGATCAGTGTTTATGCCAGAGTCTGAAAGAGTAACACATACAAGAGCATGCACATGCACACACACACACACACACTCAGGCTTGGCTGAGCTGGGTCTAGGCAGTTGACCGTAGAGGGGAGATTTTAAGTGACAGTTAGACGAAACATTGCTGCAGATTCCAAGCAGATCGCGTCTCACTTTTTACATGTGGATTTGCAAGGTTTCAGTTGCTATAAATATCACTCACTCCTGTTTGTGTGATGAAAAGTCCACACAGTGTGAAATCAGTATTACTTCTCCACATCACACACATGTAGCGTACATGTGGCATCTCGGAACTGTTTTTCATTCTGTGTCTTTAGTTCAGTCCTGGTGTATATTTAGACAGTTTGCCAAATGACTGGAGTCTCCATCACAGATCTACGGTGAAGCTGCTCTGGAAGCACTTATGCGTCCTCCTGGGAGAGAAAGGAGCCCTGACCACCTCACTGTGTTTATTGCTCACTTCCTCTGTATCCTGTCTGAACAGGAGAGTGAATCAGAAAATGTTGAATCCTGCAGAAAGCCCCCTGCTTGGCCTTAAATTACTAATTCACAGACAGGTGTGTGCGATACAGGTGGTTTTGTCATCGAGGACACGATGTGGGACGACGTGGGAAAGCCAAAGCGACAGGAATCCATACGAGCATGCTGCAGGCAGTCTGCGCTGATTCACAAGTTCACATGTAGAGGCTGTAAAAAAAAAAAAAAAATGTTGATTCCATTAACCATAACGTGACTTCTTGACTTCTTTCCCAGGATGACAAGGACCTGGTGCACGAGTTTGTGGTGGCAGAAGGACTGACGTGTTTGATAAAAGTCGGAGCCGAGGCCGACCAGAATTACCAGAATTACATCCTCAGGGGTACGTCGGCTGCACAGGAGCACAGCTCTTACACCCATAAACACAGCATGCTTTCCTCTTCTCTACTTTCTCACACCTCAGTTTACTGCACTGGCTAATCGAGGATGTTATTAATCAATCCTGCAGCACTGTTCTTTCCATAAACCTATCCAGAACCACATGTGTTTACATGCACCATGGAAATTGATGATTCTGCCTGATGACCCCCTCGCACTCACAGACTTATGGTATATAAACAAACTCAAATGTGTGCCCCAGATAACCTGGAAGTGAGGCAGAGTTTAGCGGTGGGTTAATTTATCTGTCCCATGTCGGTGATGAGAAAGATCATACATGTTAAGGTTCAGGAAGAGGCAGCTTGTCTGCAGGTACTAGAGGACAACAGCAGTCCAAGGTCACTACCACTTAACAGCTTGTTGTGAGGGGGCAGGTCACACACTTAAGAGGCTTATAAAATTGCTGGCAGGATATTGCAGATCATTAAACTAATTTCCCCTCTTCTCTCCTCTTTATTTTTGTCTTTCTCTCATTTTTATTGATCTGTGTGTGTGTGTGTGTGCGTGTGTGTGTGTTCCGTCCGTCATGTTCATGTGAATGTGTTGCACCTCTAATGTTCTTTTTGGTGCGTACGTTTTAAATGTAAACAAATGTCTGTTTCATTTAAACACAAATTAAACAGAGTTCACGCGATGTTGATTAAGCCTTCCAGCTCCACACGTCTCGCTGTGTTTTATAGTATAGCGGTGTTTAAATCTTGGAGTGATTCATTTTATGTCAAGACGGACAGAGACAGCAGCAGCGGCCACGTTGCACGAGAAGGATCATTTAGCATTTTGACGGGATAAACGCTCCTTGTCCCTGCCTGCCCCTGCAACGCTAGTGCAAACACACATATGCTCCCTTCATCAGACTGATAGTTTTGCTTGACAGAGCCCATTTTCAGATGAAGTATAAAGGGGAAAAAAGATTATTATTATTATTATTATTATTACCATTAATAATAAAAGAAAACTGAAAAAAACAAAAGCTATGCATTGCAGCTTTAAATTTGTATGTAAAGAATACGATATAAACTTACACACAGACTTGTATCCAATGTTTGTGTTGCTTTCGTCATTACTTGAATAAACCTTGCTATAAAGGCAGTCACTGTGGACTTGACCCTCATGGTCTAAGTGCACATTTTAATCTGTCAGCCTTCATCATGTTTAGTCCATCAGCTGCTGCACCTTCCTAAATGCGTGCAGTGTAATTTTCCAACTTGCCCATTGGTGACCTTTTCTGTCATTGGAAAGAAATCAAAGTGCAATGGATGGATGTCTGTGACTAAGTAATGTTGTTGCCTTCTGGCCAGGTTATAAACACGGAACAGGATCCATGTCTGGACTACTTCTGTTGGCTCTGATCTTTAATGGTTGATGCTCGGTCTGAACTTGGCCCGGTCTCTGAGTCAGACAGATAAATTACGTGGGTTAAATGGCCAAAAACAATACAGACGAAGAGATCAATAGGATTTCGGAGCCCTCGCAGCTGACCACATGTAAGAATTGATTGTGTCATTAGCCGTGAATGATCAAAACCACTTGTTGCCCCCTTTATGCCTCAGAGAATTCTGATTAAACTTCTGTTAATGTGCCTTTTTTCCCTCTTCAGTCTCACGTGTTAATTAATTTATCTGTGTTATAAGAAATGTAAACAAACTGCCACCTTCCCAAAAGCCCCTTTAACCTGTTTCAACCCCTGACCTAATTTTGTTTTACCAGCTGAGGAAATGTGGGGTGCAGTACAGATCAGCCTGTCCTGTGAGACGTGTGTTAGAGAACACAAGTGGAGCCTGTGCCTCTGCTGGAATGTCGAGGCACAGGTCAGAAGTGTGTATAGATCTGGCTGTTTTGGCCCTGATGACTTACAAGAGGAACTATGTCATATGGATTCCCTGGAGGGGAGTAAATTAGGAGGCTGAAATGTTCACACGTGCTTACAGAGACGAGAAAGGTAGAGGAAACATTTATAGCAATTGATTTGGTATCAGGTATTGATCAGTTCACATCATTTTTAAAGTAATGTCTTGTAGTGTTCCAGTGCAGAATCTCTATTGCCCCTTGTGGACTTTTGAGTAATTACAAAAACAGTACAGTTCCTATGACGGAGATTTCTCCCCCCTCCCTCCCTCTCTCTCTCCCTCTCTTTCTGTGTGTGTGTGTGTGTGAGAAAGAGAGAGAGAGAGAGAGAAGCAATGCTCTGTGTTTCTATAGTGCTTTATAAATCTGTTTTTTAACGTATAGCGTCACTTGTCCAGACTCCATCCAGGAAACTGCTTAGTGTCGCATTAGTGCTTCTGCAAGATTGTGATTGAAATATGACCGTGAAACTACTGAATGTCCAGGTTTATTTTTAGCGGTAGAATCCACTTGTGAAACGTTTCATGGGCTCAGCGTCAGTGTTTTTAGACATAGTGCTTCTGTATGAAGCAGTCTTGCTTTGGTTGTGGTGCGTGCTCACCTGCTCGGTCGTGACCCAAAATGCGTCACTCTGGGCGTGGCACGGTAATGTCACCACAGACATGAAAGCAAAAAACGGCTGTACTGAGACAGAGAGAGAGAGAGGGAGAGAGAGAGAGAGAGAGAGGGAGTCACAGGCAGAGAGTCATGCGGCGCTGAGGCTTAATCAGCATCGTGTAAACTCATGTGACAATGATTTAAATGTAAGGGACATTTGAATAAATATCGATCTTATACAAAGAGTCAAAAGTCACACCAGTCTGACAGCTCTCTACGAACAGATTCCCAGCCTCAGCTCTCTGGATCTTTGTCATCATTGTAAATGGTAGCCCCTGATCTCTCTGCAATCTTCACATCTCACTTGTTTCCTCGTCCTCATTTTTTGTTGTCTATTCTCAAAGCCCTGGAGGTGTCTGAGGCCAGTTAGTGCTCCCTCAGTGATGTGGGTATCATCTGTGTCTGCCTGACTGGGCTCTGTCTCAGCTCTCTGGGCCCTTCACATGATTTGTAGGGCTTCCAGACCAGGACTTAGGCCCCTGGAGGCCTTTTATGTTGGACCCAGGGAAAAACCTTGTATGCCTTTATCACCCTGTCAGTGAGAAACGGTATATCTGATGCACGTGTAAGCTTTAAACACTCAGCCCCTTTTGTGAACATCTCTGTGGAGGTGGAAGAATTAATAACGGGGTCTTTCCTGAATCATTTGTTCCACTTGTGTTTACAGAGCGCACCCTAACAAAGGTAACAACTGTGTCTAAAAAAGAAAATGCAAGCAGCTGAGAGAAGGCAGATTATAGACAAACCAATTACAGTCGACTTGAAGCAATTATTCGCCGCTTTGAAATGTTCACTGTTGGCATTCCTCACCGAAAGCTATGTTTTCACCTACACCTTCTCTGTTTGCACTCTGTGAAGGTCGTGCCATTTCTGTCTGCACACCGTTGTTTACAAAACACTGACCATGTCTGAGCCGGAGTAGAATCAAATTAGTTTTCCATCTGTAGGAATTTAGAGAAGCAGCCTTTTTTTCTCTCTCTCTCTGAATAGTTTTTGGAAAAACACATTCTAAAAAACTTAAATTTAAATATTTAGGTGCAAGTGAAGGAGTTATTAAGTTATTATATTGTTTAAATCATCTCATCACATGCTGTGCTATATAACCTATACCTGTGAATGTATAGCTTCCACACGAAATGGGAGTTGTGTTGTCCAAAAGCCATTTTTCAATTTGTGCTTGTGTATCTCATCCCTTCTCTCCCTCTCTTCTGCCCCCATTTTGAGAGCTCGTATTTTTAATGACACCACACTTCTCATGCCACAAGTTGCAGCTGCTTGACTCGTTGGTTTCCAGAGGGAGCTGCTCTGAGGAGACACGGAGGAGAAAGCTACAAATGCACCTGAAACACAAGAACCTCTTTTTCTGTGTCTCTTTGAGTGAGTGTCAGTGTAGCAGCATAACTCTTTGTCTGTGTCAGATTTCGAATCATCAGTGCAGATCATCCAGTGACACATCTGTGCAGCTGTTGATCACAGTGCCAAGTGTGTGTGTGTGTGTGTGTGTGTCAAAGGAAATCGAAAGAGCTGATCATTTCACTCGCATTGCCGTCTTGTGTAGTTGGAGGAGTTGAATCTGTGAGACTGTTTGACCTCATGGTGCAAAGCAGAGAGAAGTGTTAGTTAGTCAAATTACAAAAGCAGTCAGACTATGGATTGCATATGTTTTGATAAAGGTGATCTCAAGAAGATAATGCCCCTGTTAATCAGATGTAATGTACTGTATATCATTCTAAATTCAAATCTTTGCTGATATACAGTACAATTGCATATTACAGTGATATCTGGTTCTTCAGACGTTTGAGGGTAAGTGAAATCTCCCGTTGCTGGTTTGACCATTTTTCACTGAGCATTAAGTGAAAACCCAGACACACTTGGGTTAACAACAGCCATGTTGGAAGCCCCTGTTGGAAACAGTGTGTATTGTGTTGTCTGGCTGTGTTATTGGTCGTCTGTTCTAGAGGGGGAGACCTTTTCTGGGGTCTATCGTCTGCATAAACATTTCCATTCCTTCTGGGATGGGCCCGGCTGAGCGGTTTTGTGGAAGTGCATTAATGCACACACACATTGGTTAATATAGGCTTACTTGTTTTTTTGTTTGCATGATCATACGAGAGTAATGCTTTGGAAACGATGGGGGAATACTCTGGTAAGTCCAGGATGAAGGAAATTTGAGAGGGAAAACTCAGGAACTGCTGACACACATATTGTATGTGAACAAAGTGCTCTGTTTGTAGTGAGCAGGAGATCTCGAGGAGTGGCCCTCTCGTACCAATAGAAACTTGAACTCCTGGTTTATAATGAGATCCCATGGGAACACGCGCATGTTTTCCACCCAATCTGAGTGAGCCGCCGCTCCTGCTGCTTATTTGTGCAAAACTTTTCAATCTAAAAAACACTTATACTTTCATTAAAACACATTCATTTTACATATGTTGTTCTTTAAATGGCTCATTTATTCACGTTTATGTGTTAATGTGCTGGTCATGATCCAAAGTGCACTCGAGAGGTCGATTTTTTTTAACAATAATAAACATACCAGTTATTAACCCTGTATGCCAACACCTTACCATAGATAAATATTGAATATCAGGTTTCATTCTTGTGAAAAAGTCGGAGACTTTTCTCTGACAGGAATGACATCACTTGGTCAGGGGAAATTTAGGAAATGAGCAATGCACGTGAACCACAGCCCACAACACATCAACTCTCTTCCCTCCTCTGGCAACGTTCCTTCTCGCCTTCAGCATAGATTCTGTTTAATGAAATGACCAGCGTTCAATTTAAATGACAACTTCAGAGTTGTATGAAAGTCCCTCAGCAGAAAAAAACTGTTGTGTTGTGTGTTTCTCAGACCCCCATAGACCTTCATCACCCTGTGACATGAGCAGACAGCTTGCATCTGAACCCAATTCAATCTCACCTGTCTGGCCCATTTTCTCTCCCCCTCCCTTTACCTTCCCCCCTTTATCTAGAAGTTTTCAACCGTTGCGAAACCCACTGGCAGTGGAATTACAACCCTGTCCTGGAGCCTGTTTTACTGTAACCATATTCAGTATACAAGCCAATTATGTTATAAGAATGTTTTATTTGGTTCATTTCCGCAGACTCTTTTTGTGTCGTCTCTGACCTTGCTGTCTTAGACACATAAACTATAATTTGGGGGAAAAAAACATATTTTGCAGTAATGTAGTAGGCAGGCGGATTGTGGACTGAAATCCTCAGCATTTGAGTGGGTTTTACAGCTGATTCCTGTGAGCTGAGTGTTTTTTGGGCTTGGATTCAGAGTAAGGTTGGCCCGAACCAGAGCGAATCACACCACTACTCTCACAAGAGCAGTAGGAATTTACCGCAGCTCATCTTTCACTTCGCTGTGCGAGTGGGCTGCTGTCATGCAGTAGCTTTTCTCAAAAGTCTTCCCCACTTGGATAAGGATGGGAAAAGTTCCTTGCCCTAAAATGTTTAGAGAATAGTACACATTGTAGTCTACTCAGCTGTCCACATTGCTCATTGCTGCAGTAGTTAATCGGCTCTGCAATGTCTGTGGGGTTTGCTTTGCCAAAAACTGAGTGGAGACACCCTTGCCTTACTTCATGCTATTGTTTGTTTGTCTTAAGTGGATTTGTTTGTGCTAAGGTCTACTCTAAGCTGTGTCAAATGCTGGCAGACATGTATCGAGGTCTGAAAATGGATGCATAGCCCTGATGTTTTATAGTATGGGGCCTAATATAGGTCTGGCAGTTGATTTGGTGACTGGAATTGGTCTTGCAGAGGCAGTTAGTCTGGCTCTAATGATCTGGGTGATTAGCTGAATAATAAATGGAACATAGCCTATGAACATGCCTTATCCAGTTCCTATACACCAGGAGGTGTTTTATTAGCCCGAATTGTTAAGTCGACTTTATGGGAGACAAACTAGATCAGATGCCAGCTCAGTGAGTGGATACCGTCATGAAACAAATACGGGCTCTTGGGACGGCAAAGACTGTGGTTCCATCTCAGCTGCAAGCATTAGGGATTTTTGGGCCATCAGGACTATTTGCAATCACCATGAGATTTTATACAAACCCACGGATTCAAATGTTTATATGTGTAATGTGGTTAATGTGGCAGTGAAATATTTTAAAGTTAAAATGTGTCTTAAATGGCTTTATATTCTGTCAGCTGTCACTGGTCTGTAAAAGTCTCTTAGTCTCAGAGGTCTGTAGGAAAATTCAAGGAGAAACATTATAAATATCCTAATTTTGTGTAGCCTTGTAAATCACTGACTCTTCTGCATCAAGGT
Organism: Solea senegalensis; assembly: GCF_019176455.1. Lineage (NCBI taxonomy): Eukaryota > Metazoa > Chordata > Actinopteri > Pleuronectiformes > Soleidae > Solea > Solea senegalensis. Next base: position 4,689 of record NW_025320904.1, on the reverse strand, counting down.
CCACAGACAGAATCAGCTATTTTACATTCTGCACATTCTGAGTTGTTGCACTGTTTTCCTCTGTCAGTCACTTCACTGGTCTTAAGGCAACCGTGGACTTGCAGCTCATGAGACCCTGTAATGTAAAAGTGCTCATGTTCTCTATCGCTCACTCACTCACTGACTCGTCCTCTGCCGCTTTTATCCTCTGCATGAGGGTCTCAGGGGGCGCTGGTGCCAATTCCAGCTGACATAGGGTGAAATGCGGGGTCACACCCTGGACAGATCGCCAGTCCATCACAGGGCCACACAGAGGCAAACAACCATCCACTCTCACACTCATACCTTTGGTCAATTTAGAGTGTCCAGTTTACCGGGGGAGGCCGGAGAACCCACGCAAAAACTGTAAGATATCATAAGATATCATAGATAAAAAAGTGTGTACAGTATCTCAGCTTGGTCTAGAAAAAAAGTTTCATAAGTTTAATGAAAATATTCCTGAATTTAACTGACGAGTCATTATCAATAATGACCAGCAGTAAAGAGAACATGAGATGTTGTCAGGTCAGTTGTCAGTGTTGTTTGTTCCTTTACTGCAGAATCCAGTGTGAGCTCATGAAATTCTAATAGTTCACTGTAATTATTGTTACGTCGCAGAACAAGAATTTACATTAAAAGTATTTGCCAGACTTTGCAGAAAAAACTCCTTAAACTGCACTTTTGGCCTCTATCCCATAGTCCTGGTAAAATAAATGTTGCTTGCTGACAGACAGGGTGGCTGACCCAGTTTTGATGAATTCCAAAATGTAAATGAAACCAAAGGGGCAGAGAGGTCAGAGGGAGGCGAGGGTAGCAGAATTGTTGAAGGCACGCTGTTGAGTTTCTTACATCTTCACAGATAAGGTCGTACCTTTTTTTTTTAATATCCGTGTATGAGTCAGCTGGCGTGTGTCGCTGCTGCCACCCAGACGTCAGAGTGCTTCTCACCTCGGGCCGTGGTCAGGGAGCAGCCCTTCCTGCACATTCCTGGAGCTGTGGAAGATAATTGCTGCGGTTTATGAGAGGGAGAGGCCCTGAGGAAACACTTCCACCAGAACTCAGTCGCTTGCATTTGTACTTCTGTGAGTTGTGATTCAGACCCCAGGACACGGTCTGTCTCCACACTCACTGGTCCGTGGTCCACTTCTACAGCCTCATTCAAAATCTCTATTTACTCATAAAGCAAATGAAAGTATTGAAAGAAGTGGAGTGTGAACACTTCCAGGTTTCTTTTTAGCGACGTTTTCCTTCCTCAGATATGCTCTACCATAATGGCCTACATTTATATTTTAATCACAGGCGGCTCATTGTACTCCAGTATCTCATTACTTGACATACATGCAAAGCAATGTCGCAATGTTATTGTTGTCCTCTGTGTGAGGTATTGTGGAGCTGCTTGTGATTACTGGAATGGAGGCCCACATGGTTAGCCTCAGATCAGTGCTTGAACTGGAACTCACATGCTCGTCTTATTAACCGTCCTCCAACGTGACGATGGTGATTGTCTCTTGTGAAGTTTCCAAACAAAGCCCAGGTTCTGGACGTTATAGTCTCAGCTCAGCACAAAGGCACAAGGATTAGGATGGACGCCATAGTTTCACGTTTGGCCACACTTCAAACACCTGGACTGCAACATGCAAGGAACTGCTCATTTTTCGCAGCAGTTTCATGACTAATTTAATCACAAGTGTGTGGAAATCAGTTCCATTTGCAGTTCACAGGAGTGATTGCTGTGGGAGTAATTAGATGTTTCCTTCAAATGGTTTCTGAACAGACTCTGAAGGTTGCAGTTTCCCATAATGAAAGGTAATTTTATTATTTTTTTTAGAAAAACAGTTACGGTATCATTTTACTTTTCACAGGGTAACTGCAGTCCATGTGGTTTCCGCTCCTTCGAGTTGAAATGGACATGAGTGGCAGCTGGCATTGAATAATTCCATGAAGCGGCAGTTTTAACGAATCTGAGAGAAAATGCAATGATATTGTGGTTTCTGACATGGTTCGCAAATGTTTTAATATCATATAATTTCTCTATCTTAACTGCTCACTGAATCAAATGCACATATGATATAATCATTCATCCTGAATGTATTTTACTTGGCTTCAGGCTGAAAAGCCGCCCCCTTCAACTTTTGGGAGACTATCTCAGTAATGTCTTACAATAACATGTCAGAATGATCCAAAAGTCATTTCATTTCATTATGTGGTTGACTTTTGGGAACAATCGCTAACATCTGATCTGTCAACAACTCAACATTCATGTTGTGAAATGACACTTTTTAAAAGTCTCATTAAAGCCGCCTATCTTTTCTCACCCCTGTTTTCAATAGACATTCCTCAAAACCTCATTGCACAAGGGCAGATACTATACACAGGTGCAGCCAAGAGATAAAAGACTGTGATGATATTGCAGGTCAGACATCTACTACCAGTTTGAAAGGAAACATGGAGCCTCGTACTCATGCGGCAGAAGTCACAGCTGTTTGTGTATCAGTGTAAATCGTTGTTTTTAGAAATTCCAGTTTGCATTTTGTTTGTAAACCACATACAACAGGAGTCCATTCTGGACCCCATTCACCAGCTGTACTACGTCATGCCGTTACTGCTGTCACTCGTCCGTCAGCGCCTGTCCCGCACTGGTCAGTGGTGACACTCTGGCCTTACGCTGGATGAAGAGGTTAATCATGTTGTTATAAACACACACACGTGAATGCTGAGACACACGGCTCTGAGCGCTAAGCGGGAGAATTCTCTGGCCTGTCACAGTAATTAACCCACGATTGATACTGCAGTAGTGAGCCATTAGCACACTCTCTCTCACACACACACACACACACACATATGCTTCCACACATGCACCATACTCACACAGCAGCTGCACCTGGGAATTTTGGCTTATTCTCAGCATATTCACAATTTTCATGCCCCACTAGAGTAGAGGAGGGGAAATATAAGATAGAAGCAAGAGCTAAATAGGAATGGACAGTACTTCATTTTTTTTTGTTTTAAACAAAAAAGTGTAAAATCCTGGATTTTCCCACTTTGGAGCACTCTCTGTGCGTCAGTGTTTACAGCAAACACCTCTGAACATGATCGCTCAGGCTCACCCTTCATTTGAAGAAAATAGGAATTAAGAATCCAGCACGTCTTCCAAAACAGTTTCACTTTCAGTGCGTTCACATGTTTTTCAGCCCCCCCCCCATGTCAGCTTTTGTATTGCTTGAAGTCGCAATGAGTTCAAGCTGAGCTCATCCCATTACTGTGGTGTTCTGTGTTGGATGAATTAACTCCTTATGTGTGCATGGCCACTGACAGTTTTTAGACCAAAAAAAAGGGTGGAAAGGGGAGGAGGGTGACATTTGTTTTTTCCCTTTCTTGTCCAGCCGTGTTTGTCTCCCTCCCCCATATCTACCTTCTATAACAGAAATCCTACACTTTTACTGCCCCTCACACTGACTGCCCCCCCACCCCAACTGAGATCCCTTGGCTCTTATGTTCTTATTTTTGTATCCTTTTACCAAAGCAACTCATGTGAGTATCCAGGGAAGCTTTCTGCTCCAACATATACCTCCAGTTGTATCCTGTTTTTTTAGGATGATGTGTCTCTGAATGTACAGATAACTCTATTCATAAACATGACAACACGGATCATAACTGTTCCACAATCATTCTAAAACTAAAAGTATGGTAAAGTTTCATCTACTTGGTGTAGCAAGGGTTTCCACTGAGCTTTATGGTTTTTAAAGCACAAATTCATGCAGACAAGATGAAAACAAACAGCTGATTATTAAATAGACTTCGTTTTTCCCCCCTTTCTCTCTCCTCTCTGTGTTTTTATGTCCAGCTCTCGGTCAGATAATGCTTTACGTGGATGGGATGAATGGCCTCATATCTCACAATGAAACGGTCCAGTGGCTTTACACTCTGGTTGGATCCAAGGTAAAGACAATTAATGCTAATTTTCACTAGCTCTCTGTTTCAGCCATATAGATGTTCCTTACAGTTACCTTGCTCTGCTTCCCCGTCTGGACATTAAAAATACCCATATTATTCTTTACTCTGAAATGTCTTCACTCACTGTTGCTTTGTAAACATCTCCTGTCACTGTGGTCTTCAGCCCTCTAATGGCCTGACTACATGTGGAGCATCATTTGTTATATATATTTGTCATATTCCACATAATATTTGTCTATCTATGTTGTTTTTTAATCAGTTTCATATGGCACATTCCTAGAAGGAATATATTCATTTTGACCACACTGATTACAATTTTAATATTTAGTGCCTGCTGCTGCAAGGCATACTAGTGAGAACCTAGAGTTTTCAAGAGGAATGGTGTGCTATGATATTTATAAGACTTTCGAGTAACCATGGCGACAAAAAACACGAAAATCTAAATTTGACCAAAATATCATAGTTTAGAATGTCGTCCAAAAAAATCACAAAAATGTCCAGTTTAGTATGTCGTCCAAAATGTGACAAAAATGTCATAGTTTAGTATGTCGTCCAAAATGTGACAAAAATGTCATAGTTCAGTATGTTATCCGAAATTTGACAAAAATGTCATAGTTTAGTATGTGGTCCAAAAACTCACAAAAGTGTCATAGTTTAGTATGTCGTTCAAAATCTGACAAAAATGTCATAGTTTAGTATTTCGTCGAAATTTTGACA